>NC_132897.1:6392320-6629820 GCF_030463535.1 Salminus brasiliensis
GAATGGGTATTAATTACATTTAATTAAGTGGGTATTAATTACATTATTAATGATGTATTTGTACATACTTCTTTGTGCATTTTATACAATATTAGCAAATAACCACTTACTACCCCACTTACTGAGTAGTACTGTGTGTATACATACTGTGTGTGTATGTGTGTGTATATATATATATATATATATATATATATATACGTATCTCCAAAATGTCAACCTTCTTAACTTTCAATGGAAGTCAAGGTAAAAAGATTTAGTTCATATTTAGTTTAGAAGTCATTTTAGTCATTTTTCCAAGTCATTTTACATTTCTATTGGTCCATTCATCCATTCATCATGACATTTTGACACAATATAAAAAGCAACTGCAAGGTTCACACTGTGTCAAAAGGTGAAAATGGATATATATATATATATATATATATATATATATATTAATTAAGCATATTTATATGAAAATATGTTTACTTTTTTATCATAAATATTCATTTGTATTCCGGGTGTTGTTAGATGTTGCATGTTTGCCTTTTCAATAATGTCTTGTTTAAGCACAATACTGCACAATGTGCACTTCTAGTAGATGCATTTTGTTGCCTTGTACCTGTACTAAGCAACAATAATAAAGTTCAGCTATCTATCTATTTTCAGATTATAGCATTTTTTACTTAATAAAGTGCATCTGTGAAGAAGAGAAATTGTTTATTCACTCGGTTATATTTTAATTATTTAGTTCCTAATCACTTTTTCTTTTATGTTGGTTGAGCTCAGTTTTGCACATTATCAGGATATCTCAGGATATTTTTTGGACCTGTTACTTTTGTAGTTTTGCTCAAGTTGTTTTTTGGTACCAACATTTCCACAGTGTTTTTGTGGGTGTTTATAGTCTATAAGGTTGTATCAAAGTGTATTATCCAATGCAATAACAGTAAGTTGTCAAACCTATTGCAGCTGTCAAACAAAAACCTTGTATATCCATTTTTCACTTTTTGCCATTTTGGCAATGTGAACCTGGCAGTTATTGTATGAATCAGATTTGCATGATGAATGGACCAATAGAAATGCTCCAAAATGAGCTGGAATACAATTTTAGAAGGTAAAAAGGTTTTTTCTTCTCCTGTTCATTTGCCATGTTGGAGATCAAAGTTTTTCGTGTGAATGTGATGCTATGTTGGCGTATTCCAATTCCGATGTTTAAAAGGGAAAAATGGGGAAAAACATACATATATTTTCCTCAAGGTTGATAACAGTGTGTTTTTAGAGAACCTTTTTATACCTATTAACATCTCACAGTGAAGATTAGACTGTTTTTTAAATGTTTTAAACATATCTTTGGCTGTTTCTTTTTCTTTAACTAAACTAACTTTCATAAAAATGGTTTCTACATCATTTCACCTTTATCTTGCTTAATTAAATTTACGTGTTTTTCATTTCCTTTTGTTTATACAGTATTTTGTCTTATTTCTTGATTCCTGTAAAGCTGATTTCTAATGATGCCAGATTGAAAAGTCTTTATATGAATAAACTTGATTTCATTTGACTTTTGTTTACACTTTAAAGATAGATATGTTGTTTAAATGCAACAGATAACAACATCTCACTCTGAATTAAAGCTGAAATGTGAAGTTAACATAAAAAAAAACCTGATTATTATTTAACCTAGTAACTTTAGAGAATCTAACTTGAACCACATCCATGTATAGTGTAACGGTACACCTGAGCGTGACACTGGGCATATGTGGTGTTAAGGTGACTTTACACCGTTTATTAGTCATTTCTAAATAGCTTTGACCAGAGGAGGATGGGTCCCCCATAAGGTGTCTTGGTTCTTCTCAAGGTTTCTTCTTCCAACTTTGAGCAAGTTTATCTTGCCTCCTTGTCTCCTTTGATTTCTTCACTTGGTGTAGGTGTTTGATTTTTTCAGTTTTACAGTATTTTGTGTTATTTCTGGATTTCTGTAAAGCTGATTTCTGATGACACTAGGTCGTAGAAAGCACTATATGAGTAAATTTCACTGGATTGGACTGTTTACACACCAAAAAAATATATATTTCAATCAGTAGCAAACATCTGACTGCAAATTAGCTGAAATGGGATGTTAACAAAATTAACATCAACAAAAACCCAGATTATTTGATCTGAATAACCTCAGAATAAATACACACAGGTATTACATTGGACTTAAGGTGACTTTATACTATTTATTAGTCATTTCTAAATGGTTTTGACCAGAGAAGGAAGAGTTTACCTCTTATCCTGGTCTTGGTTCTTCTCAAGGCTTCTTCCTCCAGCTTTCAGCAAGTTTATCTTGCCTCTTTCTCCATTGTCTTGTTCGCTTGGTTTAGGTGTTTAATTTGTTTATACAATATTTTGTGTTGTTTCTTGATTTCTCTAATTTGACTTTTGTTTCACCTTAAAAATGAATATTTTGTTGAAAAGCAACGAATAACACAACTTGACTATGAATCAATGCTGAAATGGGAAGTTAACATTGACACAAAAACATTATTCATTATTAATGAATCTTTATTATTTTTTCGTTTCCACAGTATTTCGTGTTATTTCTTGATTCCTGTAAAGCTGATTTCTGATCATGCCAGGTTGAAAAAGTGCTATATGAATAAAACTTGATTTGACTTGATTTACTTTGTTTATACCATGTGTATTTTGTTGAAAGGCAACAAATAACAAACTTTGATTATAAAATAAAGTCAAGAATAATGTCAAGTTAACATGAACAAAAAGCCAGATTATTATTTTTTCTTAATATGTTCAGAAAATGTAATAGTTAATAAGAAAAAATAAGGACGATACAAAGTTTTAATAATTTTACTCTTATGTTTTACACGTTTCTATATAGTGTATAGTATTGTTTATATATATATATATATATATATATATATATATATATATATATATATATATATAATTATTTTATTATTTCTGCAGATATTCTATGTCTATTTATTTGTATGGGACTTTTTTTCAGTTCATTAGTTTATCTTATTAGTTTATCTTATTGTTTCATGTGACCAGACAGTTATCAAAGCCTTTCACAGCTTTGTAGTAGCACAGTGTATGAGTTTTTATCAGACAAATAACCTTTGATTTGATTTGATTCATTTTTGTTGGTCTTTTTATGTTTGTACTTATGGCTGTGCTTTAGAGCATATGTCTCCTCTCTTCCACTCTCCTGCACTCTCCTGCTTTAGCAGCAAGGCTTTTACAGTGGGAGGCTTCTTGCCACCCACCCAGCTGGAATGTCATGCATGCAATTAGGGGAGATTGCAGCAGGGGCTGGGGGCTGGGGGGCCTGGGCTGGAGGGCTGGGTTAGGGGCTGAGGCTGGGGGTTAGGGGGAGGAATGAGGGGCTGCAGCCCAGCCTGCCTAAAGAGTCAGAGTGAAAATGGGGGGAGAGAGAGGGGACTTCGTCGCTTAGGGGGTGGGAAGTGGGAATGAAAGGAGAGGCAGAGGGTAAAAGATGAAGGGGGCTTCATTTCCAAGAGAAGCTGAGGGGTGAGGGTGTGGGGGCGTCTATAAGCCTCCTCCCACCTCCAGCAAATTCACAATTTCGACTAACTTTCTTAGTCATCAATACCCATCAATGAGAGAGAGACGGAGAAGGAGAGAGAGAGAGGTTGTGTGTGAGTGAGGAGAAATAGAGTGAGAGTGTGTGAAGCAGAATGGGAGGGGGGGAGAGAGAGAAAGAATGAGCGAGAGAGAAAGAAAAGGAGGGGTAAAAGGGAAGCCACATGCACCATTTGGGAGCGGAAGGAAACCCCTGAGTCAGAGAGGAAAAGAGAAGCGTTTAAAGTGTGGTTCCTGTCAAGCAGCTCACCAGCACTGAAATGATACAGATATCAAAGAGAAGGTTTCCACCTGTCAACGTCACTTAGATAGGCTCAGCTCACTGAATAGGGATCCCACATGTAGTACTTTTCAGTCATGCACATGAAAAGCCACACTTGTCACATTTTTAACATCATTAATTTCCATGCTTTCTTTAGAACTGCAGTATAACCCTTCTATTCATCAGTGTCCATCAGGGTGATCTGCTGGAACCTTGGATCACAGCACAACAGTAGTTAAACAACTCCCCAAGCAGACAAACCATTTCTCTCAGCAACAAGAGAAGAGTTTTTACTGTAGAAACTCCAGATCTCATTAGCGCAGATGCAGGTAAACATAAATACAGTAAAAAGGAACATTTAGGAACAGGCATTTGAAGAAAGTAGATCTTGTGAGCTAGTCTGAGGAACAAAGCTTGGTTCCAGGTTTCTCCTGGACGCCCCCAGTCCAGCCAGCACAGTTCATTTTCATTATCATCATCATCAGCAGCAGCAGCAGCAGCAGCAGCTCACCTGATTTACCATCACCTGGTGTTTTGGTGATCACCATAACTAATTCTAGACTCCCATGAGGAGAACTTTGGAAATGCTTTAATGAACACAGTGATGGAAAACCACACCATTGTGTAGATATGTTATTAGTATTTGTTCTAATATCAGTCTTTTACTGAGGAAATAAACCCTTACTGTTCAGATAAGCAGCTTTTTCAGTCTAATTTCATTTCCTTTAACGGCACCTAAAACCTTTTGCCCTGCACTGAATATATAAACATAAAAAAAAACAGTTTGGGAAGGAAGAGGAGGAAACACAATCAAACAAAATAGAAATAAAAAATACATAAATAAAATATGAAAATGGTATATAAGACAAGAATCCAATCAGATGTCTGTTACTGTGCAGTTTATGCTGCTACTTTACACTGGTTTTGGTTTACAGGTGTTTTATAGGTGGTTTATCTATCTTTGTTGACCCATGCAGTTGTTCAGTGCGGTATGGACAATACCCTCTGCACCCACGTAATAGTCATTATAATTTTTGCACACAACTGCTTGCCCTGTCTGGAAAGACCATGAGCATTTCTGAGTTTTTGAGTTAGGTATTTTGAAGTACTCAATACACATTAATTGACATTAAGGAACCAGAAAAGAAGCTTTTTCGTTCTAATTATTACAGATTATATATATATATATATATATATATATATATATATATATATATATATATATATATAAAATTAAAACCATGTTTCATCAGAATGGTGACTTTACAACTATACAGAGTGTACAATATACAGAGCAGCTACAGGCTATGGGTACAGGGTATTTATATGATGCAGAAAACAGACAAAAAGGGAGATACACGTTTATATATATATATATATATATATATATATATATATATATATATATATATAGATAGATAGATAGATAGATAGATAGATAGATATATACACAAATGTGTACAAAAATATATAGAGTACATATATAGAGTAAAGTAAAAAGAATACCACATTTACAGTGTCCTGCAACAACAAATATGTACAGAGTACTCAGTGTATAGTGTACAGTGTACAGTATGATGTGTTTTAGTTCAATAAATATGAATAAATGGATGTTGTATTATATTGCTAAATATGTTAATAACATTAACACTAACAATAACATTAAAAAAACTATTTTGTAATATTTGTAATATGTTAAAGTAATGTTTTGAATTTAGTAATTTAGACTAAATGTAATGAACTGATTCGTAGTGACTTCAAAACCCCAATTAAGCTAATTTACCACTTTAAATTGGCATTCATATTTAATATTATATATGTATACTTTTCTTATTTTACAATTATTAAATGAGTAATAATTGTATTTTATAATTAGCAAATGAACATATTTTCAAAGACACTACAAATGGATATATATATAACAGGTATTGTTTATTATGTGTCATTATAGATCACAAAATATTGTTTTATTGTTTGAGATTAATTTGTTAGATTAATTTAAATAATCTTTAGTAAATGTAAATGTTTTTGAAATATTTTAAGCTAAGTTTTGTATATTTTGTAAATAAATAAATATAAATCATATATATAAATTATATATAAATCATCAGATGTGATCTGAACTAAAGTGGGTCGGTTTCTATAGTTTACTTAAAGGTATTTCAATGCGAACCTTTCAACCACAGGACTAAGGCTCCAGAGAGGGTTCATTAGCTGTAGCTGAGGGCAAGAAAACAAGTAGAACTGGAGCTGCATGAATTTAAGAAGCTGTGTGTCAATGTTTCTCAGTCTTGCCTCTGGACACACTCCTTTCCCTGCACATTTTAATGCTACATGTGATCTTATATAAGCAGTTCAACCTAATAATGAGCTGATAGGTTTAAAATAAGGCTGTTAGAGGTAAAGCTTATAGATTAGAGCAACACCCCTGGACTCAGCTGTGATTAACAGGCATCGAGGTGGTGTGTAGTGGAGCTGCATGGGTTTGAAAGTAGTACATTTTAAAAGGAGAAGCACAAATATGTGGATTGGGAAACTTTGCTCTAGGAGTGGTGCAAGCGCGGGCGTGGTTAACGGCATGTCACGTGCTCGGAAGGGGTGGGGATACAGTGGGAAATTGAGTATGGAGTGTTTTCCTGTTACTGCATGAGGGGAGCTGGTTGTTCGTATAGGCCGCTGAATGTACAGGAGGGCCCTAGAGTCTGAATGGTGTGTGTGTGTGTGTGTGTGTGTGTGTGTGTGTGCGAGTGCAAGCACGCGCGCGGTTAAAAGAATACCCCTTCATGCTAGTCATACCCCTGAATATGTCTCTACATTGCATGTCATGAGTTAGCACGTATATGTGTGTGTGTGTGTGTGCGCGCGTGCAGTGGTGGCACATATTAAGCACGCGACGTTGTTCCCCGTCGTTTACGTGCTCGTGCACAAGAAATGTTGCTCAATAAAGTAAACATTAACCAGCACGAGGAGAGTGGGCTTTATGGGTTGCGTAGTAAGCGAAAACGTGCAGTGTGTGTGTGTGTGTGTGTGTGTGTCAGTGTGTGTGTGTGTGTGTCAGTGTGTGTTTAGCAAGTCTGAAAAGACCGATCTGTTGATTTTTTAATAATGTATGTAAATGAACTCGTGCACGATGCTCATAGGTCAGGTCTAGATCTTCATGTGGCCGTTTTCCAGCAACCCCTTACTTTACTTGGAGCTACATACCTCCGCGTGATTTACACTCTGCACCCCTCCCCTGAACACACACACACACACACACACACACACACACATTCTTCACATAGTCTGTAGTACACCAGGAGGATATCAATAGCTATTTGTTTGGCAAAAAATGCGTGTGTGTGTGTGTGTGTATGTGTGCGCACGCTCGTGCATATATATGTGTGTGTGTGTGTGTGTGTGTGTGTGTGTGTATGTCCGAAGCCCACTGAATTCACGCTCTGCTTTGGATCAAACGCTCTGCACCGATTAGCTACACAATCAGGTCCCCGCAGTAAACGGGGGGAGAGTGAGGCAGTGAGAGAGGCGAGAGGCGGGCGCTTTTCCGCCGGACAATGCCATTATTTCAGCTCCATTGGTCAGGAATGCCGGATTTTACAGGCCGCTGCCCTCCTCCAGGCGTCAACCAAAGCGCCTCCAGTGACCGTCCGCCTCCGGACCCCCTCCACCCAACCCCCCTCCCCACACAACCCGTACAACATCACTTCCAGAACCCCCTCTACCAACCACTCTTCCACCAACAATTCACCCCAACAAAACTTCCTCCACCACTTTCACCCCCCCCCCCCTCCCCAAACAAACTTCCTCCACCCCATCAACCCAGCCACCATTCTACCACTCCACCAACTCTCCTAGCCGCCCTTACACCCCATCAACCTTCCTCTGCCCTCCACTAATCCACCAAGCCTCCTCCAGCAAACAATGTCTTCCACCAACCCTCCAATCAAGCCTCCTCCACATTCTACCACTACCACCCACCAACCGTCCTCCACAGACCACCAACCAACATTTCCACCCATCCACCCTTGTACCCCCATCAGCCCTCCTCTGCCCCCACCAAACCACTCATTCCAACCCTCTTCCAGCAAACCACATCTTCTACCAATCCAACCCCCACCAACCTTCCTCCAACACCCAAAACATCTCTTCCACCAATATACTTCTTCCACCTCAACCCCCACCCACCAACACGTCCAACAATTCGCCCCTTCAACCCCTTTCCCAAGCCCCCTCCTTCCCTCAGCCACCATATCACCATATCAGCCACGACCACCTAGAAACTGCCTTCTTCATGAGCGTCACACTTCCTTCTCCAGCCTCTGGTAACTTGTCAGTAAGCAACAAAGTTTCAGAGAAGCTGGTAGAAGAAGCCGTGTTCACGTGCCTCAGACGTATGGTGAACATGCTAGATGATAGATCATTGAGCTCATAGATATGAACAAGAAGCTGCAGCAGCTTGAGACAACCCTTCATATTTTTTGTTATTTATGTTGATTGAACGTTAATGAAGTTCATTTCGACTTGAAATGAATTGACACATTACATAAACCCACCCTTTAGTCCCTGAACCTTCAAATGCTCTCAATAATAACAACAATTTCATAGACCCTAAAATAGAACCCTGTGGGACGCCGTCAAATCTGCCACACAAAGATTTCCTAGTCGTTTCTGCACAGTGTTTTTAATAATACAATTACAAACCTGCAGTTCAAAAGGTTAATAAGCCCCCACAGATTATACACACCATCTATCCAACGAGAAGAAGGTTTGCTTATTATTTCAGTTGTTTATTTGTGTAGTTTACTGTACCACATTTGTGTCATGTGTCATGTAATTGCTTTGGCATTTGAGCCGGGCTCATTGGGCTATTCCGTGTGCACGTTTCTGCATCAGAAAACCTCCCAATCCAGCAAAAACCACGCAGAAAGCTCGCATCGGATAAATGAAGTGACCATGTTTTTATGAATGGGGAGCAGGATTTCGAGCCTTCATTGTTAAACTAAAAACTACGCGGTGACGTAGCGCGGCGGGTGACCAATCAGGGCGGAGAAGAGGCATTTAAATGCCTCGGACGTCGACCAATGGCTCGTCGAGCGGCAAAGACTAGCGCAGAAACGGACCAATCGCGGCGGGAGTATGCAAATGAGGAATTCGCTTCAGCGAGAGCTGAATGTCAACTAGTCAAAGATGGAGTCTGGAGCCGAGAGGCCGTCAGGCTGGTCATGGATAAATTACAATTTGCGTTAGCAGGACGAGGCGCAAGAAGAGTGGGCGAGGATGGCAGGATGGCATAGTGTTAAAAGTGGACGAATGCGAAGGAAACGGGTTGGAGATATTTATGGCTCTTGTTTTTTGCCTTGCAGTCATTTTTGCTCCAACTTTTCTCTCTCTCTCTCTCTCCCCTCTCTGTTCTCTCCTCTCTCGCTCTTTTTGTCGTTTCTTCTGTTTTCCAAGGATTGTCCCTCCCTTGGCCAGGTACCATTCATGATTTTTTTTTAAAGGGGGGGTCCTTTCTGTTTTGTGAGTAGCATCCGGGTGGTTTCGTGGAAATGGCGGGAGCTGAAGGCAAAAAAACGACAATATTGTATCGTTTTGGGTTGGTGGGTTGGTGGGTGGTTGGGTGGGTGGGTGGTAGTTGGAGGACCTGAACGTGGCTTGTAGTTTGGAGATGTTGGGCAGAGGGAGGGCATTCAACACTGCACTGGTTGCCTTCACACCAGAAGACTTTGCCAGTCTCGGTCTTATGAAAAGCAGAAGGACTTCTGGAGCTTCCTCAACTGTTGGTCCAATTGGTCTGGAGTTGTCTGTGAATTGTTTATCTCTAGTCTCTAATCTCTAAAGCTGAATTTTAGTGCCTACTTGTAGAGGGCTTAGCTCAGTACTTCCAAAAAACACTGGTGTGCAAGGTTTAATTGGCCTAACGGGCCCCAGGCTGAGGAGTAGAGGCCTGCCTGTTGAAGTCTAACACCACACTTGGTTGGGTTTAGTGAGATTTCTCTCACTCGCCTGCTTGGAGATCACACTGAATTAGCCATGACTATGTATTTGCTGGGGGAATTTTTTCACCCCTCATTCTTTCTACGGTGCTATTATTTTCTGGGGAGATTTTTAAAGACGAAATTGAAGAGGAAAAAAAAACTTAAATACAAAAAAAAGTTCATTTTTTATTCTTGTGTCTATATATATATATATATATATATATATATATATATATATATATATGCTTTTTAAAAGACAAATGTCCATATAAAGGAAAAGTAGCCCATGTGTGTAGCGTTAAAGAACTGACAGTAGATATTTAAGTCTTAAATACGTGGTTAATCTAATCAAACGAAGGCCTAGCAGACTAACAGGCTTAGGCCATATTAATGTCCTCCACTGGCTTTGCAAGTGGTCAGAAGCTGCACTATAGTGAAGAGTGAAAATAAGAGCCTTGTGCAGCCCCCGCCCCCTCGCTGCATCCCCCCAAACAGGAGGGGGGTTTCAAATTGCCACTTTGGCAAAGGGGATAAGAATAGTACATATTAAATGAAGGATTCTGGTATTGTATCTCGGAATGTGCTCTTTGCCCTCGTTTTTTTTTTTTGCCCCCCTTTCCCTTCGTTTTCTATGGAGAAGCGTCGAGTTTGTATCTTTTTTCCAGGAGCTGCTGATGTCTGATTACGGTCTGATTACTGTTATTCTTTGATAAGCAGTCGTTTGTAAATTAGGAGTGAATTTCGAGAGTTTGCAGACCTGAGTTGCTTCTGTTTGGGTGTATCCAATTTAATCCAACTAAAGCTGTTTCTAATGTCCACAGCAGTGACTTGGTTTTGGCTTCGAATTATTTATTAAGTATGAACATGAAACTGGAATTAACAGAAGTTAAAAAAATGCATTTCCCCCCTTTTTTGACACAGTTAAAGCCTAACCTAACTTCTGTTTGTGGTTTCCTTTTCCTACGATTAAAACCTGATTTTGCATCGTCTTTTTTTTTTTTTTGGGGGGGGGGGGGGGGGGGGGGGGGGACAGTAAAAAACGAGACCACAAATTAAACTGTGATTGTCTGTTTCTAGTGGCTGCTGTTGTTAACCAGGGCCCTTTTTCTGTTGTACTACTGTGAAATCAGATGAGCAGTGCAATATTAAAAGGGCATTGGATGACAACAAAAACACCTACACCTCCCCTTTTAGATGTACCACGTCAAATTATTGTGATTCTTATATACAGGATTTAATTATCTTTAGGAGTTTATTAGCATTTATAAAGATACAATTACATTAGGATTTACAAGCTATTTGAAATGGCTGTGTATTAAGCTTAATGTATGCATTTGTTGTATTGGGGTATGGAATTAAATCATTATAAGCCTAGTAAATCATATTAAAATGTATACAAGTAAATAAACAATGTACAAATAACTATATTAACTACTGCAGGGTTTATCACCTCTTGTTTATCAAACAGCTCAGAAATACAATAATGTGTAGTATAGTATTGCAAGTATTACAAGCTTAATTGTGTGTGTGTATATATATATATATATATATATATATATATATATATATACTGTGTGCATTTGGTGTATTGTGGAATGGACTGATATGATTATAGACCTAATAAGTCACATGCAAATATATAATATTAATATATAGATGCTTATATGAACTAAAGCAGAGTTTAGCACCGTATTTAAGGAGTAATGTATAGTGTGTACTCTACATATCATGCTGCACTATGGCTCCTAACCTGCTCCACTGTTTGAACGTGCTTAAGTCTCCTGCTTTGACGATGTTGCACTACTGAACCATCTTATCAAGCAGTGCAATAGTATTGTCATTGCATTCGACTCAAGCTAAATCGTAGCACAGAAGATTAAGTCAGGGCCGATGGCAGCATGAGGTGTGTGTTGTTTAAACGAGGTCCTTTTTAATGTCGTATCCAGAGAGTCCCATAACCCCTCTACCTGCTATATAATAACACTGCTATAACAGGCAGAAGCCAGTTCTAGTGACATTGACCCGTGTGTGTGTGTGTGAGCTCATGTGCCATGTGAGCATGTGCTGTAACATAGCTAGCGTGGCCTACGAGTGTGTGTGTGTGTGTGTGTGTGAGTGTGAGTCTGTGTGCGCGTGCTTTATGGCAGCTATAACCATGTGCCATGTGTTCGTTGCGTATGTGTGCGAGAGAGCTAGCCTATAGATCCATGTGCCCCCCCCCCTCTCTCTCTCTCTCTGTGTGTGTGTGTGTGTGTTTGTGCGTGCAATAGGACAGTTGTGGCCTGTGTGTGTTGCTCAGCTAGCCGTGTAACGTGTGTGAGGTAGGCAAACTAGCAAACGAACAGGGCCCGTGTGTAAGCGTGTAAGCGTGTGTGTGTGTGTGTGCGCGCGCGCGCTCGCTCGCACCGTAGGACTATTAACCCTGCGCCATGTGTGAGAGGGGAAGGTATAGCCTAGCCAGCCGTGCGTGCGTGTGTGTGTGTGTGTGTGTGTGTGAACGAGTGTGAAAGAGCTGTTGCACAGCGAGCCATGCGCCATGTGTGTGTTATATGTAGCACACCTTATCAGTGCACCGTGTGTGTGTGTGTGTGTGTGTGTGTGTGAGAGAGAGAGAGCTATTGCACAGCTAACGCCTAACATGTGTGTGTATCATATGTAGCACACCTAGCCATACGCCATGTGTGTATGTGTATGTGTGTGTGTGTGTTAGTTGTAGCACACCTAGTCATACGCCATGTATGTGAGCTATTGCACTGCTAGCCAGTCATACGCCATGCCATGTATGTAAGAGTGTGAGAAAGAGTGCAATTGCTTGGCTGTGTGTGTGTGTGTGTGTGTATGATAGATGTGGCACACCTAGCCATGCGCCGTGTGCGTGAGCTATACCACATGCCATGCACTGCGTATGTGTGCATGCATATATATGTGTGTGTGTGTGTGTGTATGTGTGTGTGTGTGATACAGCAGTTAGCCTATAGTACAAATGCTCCTTCCCAGTGTCTGGAAAGGCCTCCACACCACACCACACCACGCCTCCTCAGAAAGAACATTTTGTTCGACGGGACTTCAGAGGTCGTCTTCGTTTGCAGTGAAAAAAAAAAAAACACCCACGTGTTACATTAAGTAACATTTGAGCAATGCTTTGAAGGTAGTTCTTTTACTTTTACGCACGTTTTTGAACGTCTCGAGACACCAACATATAGCCAAAGCCCACCACACACGCGCGTGCACACACTCACACAGACGGCTAAAAACGTTACACGTCTAAAACAATGTCACTTATAATATAAATACAGCCCTATTTCTGCCCCAAATGCCTCCATATGGCTTCACATTAAATATTATAGTCTGTAATTAAGCACACGTCATGTTTTTATTACTTTCTGACGAATCTGAGGAGAAGACGAATCTCTTCAGAGGACCGTGAGGCTTTGTAATGTAGCCAGGCTTGCGTGTGTGATTTATTAAGTCACGTGCTAATTATTTTTTTTTTATATTCAGTATTTTATATGAACTAAGACTGAACGATGAGAGACGTGCTGTCACTTTATTTTAGCTGTAGAAACGAGAATAAATAATTATCCCAATATTTAAAGCTGCTGTGAACGGATTTCGTCTGGGTGTCCTTTATTTTTTTTTAATATTTAGGTGTAGAAATTGTTATTTCTCAAAATATTAGAAATACTAATAGCACACCTCGTCTCGTGTGCGTCATGCAGGATAGCTAAAATACTGGTGCATTGGTGACTAGCATTGCATGCATATATATATATATATATATATATATATATATATATATATATATATATATATATATATATATATATGTATATGTAAAATGAGCAAAGACATATTTGTGAAGGTTTAAATGGTAAGAAGGCTGTGGAACAGA
The DNA here is from genome assembly GCF_030463535.1 of Salminus brasiliensis. Classification (NCBI taxonomy): domain Eukaryota; kingdom Metazoa; phylum Chordata; class Actinopteri; order Characiformes; family Bryconidae; genus Salminus; species Salminus brasiliensis. The sequence continues at coordinate 6,406,038 of NC_132897.1, forward strand.
GGAGGAGGAGGAGGAGGAGGAGGAGGGATGAAATTTCCTATTTGAGGCAGGTCGGTGGGGGATGGGACTATTTGTAAGGAATGCAGGGGGCAGGTCTGGTTCTGCGAGGGGGAGGAAAAAGAAGGGGTGGGGACATCACCCAGAGTGACATTTTATTCTTGGTCAGTGTCTGCAAGGTTGAACTTTTACTTAATTGCACATTCGCGTGCGCAGACCCCTTAAAACTACGCCAAGGGTAGCCTTAATGCAAGGGTAGTGGGCGCGCAGTGGCGTTAGCCTAGCCCTAGTCCTTATACTAAGACTGCGCTGGAAAACAGTCACGTGTGCATGGTATTCATTTCCACAGGAATTAAATCACATTAAAAGCCCTCTGGAAAGCAAACCTGTATTAATGTCCTACGTGTTCTTACGCATTTCATGCACATGCATCTGGTGGTGGTCTTGGGGCGCAGCCCACGTATGGCCATGTTAGAAATGACAGCATCGTGTTGGCTGCATGGCCCTGAACACGCATGCGCAGTACCCTCTCACGGGCCTACACCTTTTCTCACTCCTCGGGATCAGGGCTCGTCTGTAGGACCAGGCCTCAGTGTGTTGGCCCTTTTTTCTTTTCTTTTTTTTTGGTGGTAAGTGCAAAAGGTCATTGTGCTGTACCCCCCCTCCCCTCCCCCATCTCTCTCTTCTACGTATTCTACGTAACTAATAGCTCCACAAATACGTAACAAAATAAGCAAACGCACGTAGTTATATCTAAACATCTCCACTTGTATTTGTTAACGGGGTCTAAACGGCTGGCTTATCACTGTTAGGGGCTGTTGGGCGCATTAGGCGCTATACTGCAGCACGTCTCGAGGCGCTGGCCGTAATAATCGCGCTCAGGCTGTTTTAATATACCACCACTGATACGCCACACGTGTGTGTGTGGTGTGTGTTGAGTAGAGCCGTCCATTTTTAGGGAGCAGCCCTCGCCTCCGTTTCCACAGTGTAGATCTCCGTGGACTTCTGTTTGGCTTTGCAGTGCAGAAAGCCTCCTGTCTTTCAAGCTAGTCGCCAGCAAGGGAGGGACAAGTACGATCATGCATGTAACTTCAATGTGAAATCCCCCAAGAAAAGAAAAGGAAAACACACACACACACACACACACACACACACACACATTTTGTTTGAGCATGTCATTTGCTCGCAGGCAAAAGCTGGTATGCGTGGAATTACAGTCCACTGACAGGAGGCTGCATTAAAGAGAGGGAACCATATGAAACTTTAGCATTTTGGCCAGTTTTTTTTTTTCCATGTGATACGCACTAAAGAATAGCCGTGCACGAGTCGTTAGTCCACTACGCGCGAGGCGAAGTTGCGTCACAATCACCATTTTTATTCGAAGTCACGTAAGCAATCAAAACACGTTCCACCTTTATTGGACTGCTATATTACGTCACAATCACAATAATTTGCCTAGAATCTAATCCTAGTTGCCCAAGTCACGTCACAATCAGGAAATAGCTTCGTCATTATTATTTGGTTACTAAGTTACGTCACGGTTGCACAATAGTTAACTTAGTAATTCCATTTTTATTATGTGACTATTATTATGTCACAATCAATCACAGAACAGGTTGCTAAGTAATTAGTCCGTCATAATTAGGCCGTTATTTACAAATGAGGTTATTATATATGGGGCTAAGTTACCTGTGTGCAATCATGGGTAGTTTAATAACTATTTATTACATTACATTTGGGCCAAATTGCTCATGAATTACTTCTTGAAATATGAGGCGAAGCTACATCCAAGTCACAAATTATTTGCCATTTTATTGGGCAAGTTACATACTAACCAGAACTAATGTTAGTATCCATTAAACGCTGCAAATATGCATCTCAATCACTAACATTTTTAAGAGCTCAGTATATATTTGGCTAAGTTACGTCTTGGTGACGTTACGTACTGGGCTGCATTCTTACCACTTAAGAATTATTATTACCTATTAATTCATTACCTATTAATCATACTGCCAATCCTGTTATCTGCTTATTACCTATCAATCACAAATACTTTGTTTGATAGTGTTTTTGAGATTTGAATTTATGTAAAATAATACTTTTCTTTATTTAACCTATTTATTCTGCTTTTGCATTATTTTAATCAAACATTTATTACAGTGTAGTTCAGTGTAAATGTGCCTAGGGTACTAGTACTAATTAGTTAGTACTAACTTGGTACAAGGACGTGTCATGTATTTTTTTCAGGCAGTAAAAGGACTTTCTAAAATGTGATCTTTGTGTATATATTTTTCTGTATATGTATTTTTTAACTGCCAAGTCTCACTTTGAGGCGTATGTAGGCCAGCAGCATACATATGCAAAGAAATGGCAGTGGGATCTCCATTTCATAGCAATATGAGCCATATTGAGTGCTTTACTTTGATCAGATGGTAATCAGATTAATATGAAAAGATCATATTTGGTGGAAAAGGTGAGAAAGGTCATACAGTTTAAGGACACAGGAGTGTAAGTTTATGAATACATGGATAGGGCAGTTGGATAGATCAGGTGAACTTGAATATGAAACGATGAGCACATTTCATGTTTTAATGTTTCATTAATGTGTTACAAAATATGTTTGATGGAAATGCATTTAGGCAGGCTGGTAGAGGTTAATGTGGCAGGTTGGATAAAGTGTCTATTCTGTGGTCTGTAGTGGGTTGCAGGGTGGGTGGTGGTGGGAAAGGGGGCGTGGTTAAAAGCCCTTTTACCCATCCTGAAAATGGTCTTTAAAGTCATATTTGGTCTCTTTTTGCCTTTTTAATAATAAATGTCTAGATCTCTTTACTGTAAAATGTTGTGCTGTGTTTACTGCTCTGTCTACCTTGCAGGCGAGACCCTATCAATATTGCCTCTGCTTTTTTAACTGTAACTGGAGTAGTGCAATATTGCTTATAGGGTCTTGACTTTAAGGGAAATCTGCGAAATAACATTTTTACCTGAGGACGTCTTTGCGTTTAACGCTACAGTAAAAATGTATGATAGTGCATGGCAAGCCCTTACAGGTTTCAGTCTGTCACTGATTTAATGATGTGTGCTGTTTGATTTGTCAGAAATGGCTTGACGATTTTTTCATTTGCACTTCTGGTGCATTTGTTCAAAGGGTTAAGGTATTTAAAATATAAGTCTACAGCTGTGGGTTCACAGAAGTGATGTCTTGAGCTCATTAGGCCTTTCATCGTCTAGATTGGTGACAAACCACTCAGTATGACACAGCTACTTGAGGTTTACTATCTGGTTTATGGGAGGTTATAGGAATAAGTAAAGATAGAGCGATTTCAACATACAAAGGTTAAAGGATGCTTTTTTTAAACCCATGTTTGCAATCAGTGCAATCGGTTACCTTTTAACCCCAAAGATTGGAGGCAGCTGGGAATTATAACATGTAGGAATTACACCACAATAAACCTAATTAAGTTAAGTATTTTGGCTATATATGAGACAGATTGTACAAAAATAAACCAAAAATGTTATATTTGAGAAATAGATTAAATTGATATAAATTAAACACTGAATAAATCAGTAAATAAATACATAAATAAATAAAGCTTCATGGAGATGAGATTTATTAGAGTAGGATCTGAAAACAAGTGTATAGAGGGTAATATTTCCTTCATTTGGAATATTGCATCTCATCGGGAGTGTTGCTTTTATCTTGTGTAATTACAAGCAGCGGCAGCAGTAGCATTAGTGTTATATTTAAACCAAATATAGCAGCACTGAACAGTATTGACAGTCCATATTTATGGTATTATCAGAACAGAATCGCTGTGAATGTGGAATAGGAAACTAAACAAACTAAATAAGAACAGGGAGGACATCGTCTGGACAGTGTTCAGAGCAGCTACAGGGTTCAAACCATGGACAAAACTGAAAATGGACAAAAATGGAGATACGTGTTTTTCATTGGACAGCAGCGATATGAGGAATAGGCTAGAGAAATTAATCAAACAGGCTAAACACCACCTTGTGGTTCAAAACCATAGTGTTTTGTTGGAAAGGACAGTTACCACCATATGAAAATATATTCTGTGTAGAGACCTTGCTTTGCATTTCAGCAATAAAGGCATTTAGGCATTGTTATGGTGGTTTATACGTAGGGTATGGTAATTCTTCTTTCACACTGTAAGATTATTACTGAAACTAAGGAAATAAGTCCAGATCTTTTTCTGATATGTTTGCAAGATTCTGTTCATTTTAAAGCCTCAAGCCCTGTGGTTTTTAATCAGTTATTAATGTTAAGGTATATAATTTAAACTACTATGAATTATAATCGTTTTAGTAGGGATGTATAGATGCGTCATTTATAATCATATGTAGATCTTATGTAATATGTAATCAAAAATACTGTTTTGTTTTTACATCAAAGCAAAATAATCAAATCATATCTGAAGTAGGGATTTCATACATGGAATGGAGATTTACACCAATAGTAACTACTGTTAAACAAATCAGAATTTAACATAGTTCTGGTTTTGGATTTAACGTAGTTCTGATTTCAGGTTGAACTGAGATTAAACACATATGAGTTTAAAAGGTAAAAGACCTTCCAAACACATTGAACTATTATAGAATATAGTATAGGTATACCTTATATATATATATATATATATATATATATATATATATATATATATATATACCCTTGTAATTAATGAAAGCTGCTCGAGGTGCTCAAAGTTCCCCTCCATGCTGCTTACATGTCGCAGACTGGACAGGGCGGAGTCACGTGACTACACACTCGGTAGTATGTTTTTAAGAGGACAGTACATGAACACACACAGTGGGGAAAGTATTACCAGGATTATAAAAAGTATTAACAGACTTAGAAGTTCTAAATGTTCCTTTTGATTAATTGTGCAGCCCTAATAGAACCTCTAGACTCATGCTACTGCACTGATTTAGTGTTTTTTCAGCTTTCTCAAGTGATTTGATTAGTTAAATCTATGCCAAGCCATATTAAAGCTCTTCTTCCAGTGCAACATGAAACACACCACACGTGGATGATATTTTATATCTACAAGGTTTCATACTGTTCATCTTTCAACAGCCTCTTGTGATTAATGGATGCACAATTATAGTCTGTAAATGAGAGCTCATGTGTGGGCTCCTGAAACGCTGGGTTTGAATGAAAAAGGTCGCTCGTCTGAACTTATGGCCCACGTTTGTCATTTTGAATTGGTTTGGACAATTGGTTCTGTTGACAAACTGCTTTATGGAAAGTGTCTTCACACAGCAAACCTCACGGGTACTTAAACCCTTTATGGCCTAGAAGGATCTTATGTTTACATGGTAGCATGTAGTAAAAGAAAAGGTTAACTGAGCTGTATCTTCTGTGTATGCATTTTTGACAAGAAGGTGAAGATCAGTGTGTGTGTATGTCGAGAATGGGAGAAAGAGCGAGAGAGGGAGAGAGAGAAAGCAATGCGATCATATGTGTGCGTGTGTGTGTGTGTCTGGAATGGATCTTGTATCCGCTGGCCGGTAGTCGTCTGTTGCCTGACACTCTTTCTCTGTTGCACTACTGTGGGAGATGCAGCTAGCAGTGCAATAATGAAAGGGCATCAGTCCACTAGACTAAAACACACACACATACACACACACACGTACCTACTCATCCATTCCTCCGCAAAGTGTGTGTTTTTGACTCCTGTAGCTGGCCACCAGGCTGAGCTACCAACCTCTTATCTAACCAGATGTTCCACAGTTATGTATGTAGGAATTTTTTTGTCTCCTGTTTTTTACTGTTGAAATGTTGGAGGTGCAGCTGAGCTTCTTTGTAAACATCTGAATAAAAGTTGAGAAGATTTATTCAGTGTGTTTGTGTTGTTTTAATGCCTGTCTCCGTAATCGTGCACTTGTGATCAACACCTAAATGGACTCCTGTGACTTTGAAGCCATTGAACCGGAAATGAGATCAAGAGCTCTCAAAGAGATCAAAGGTTCTAATAAATAAGTTCCTATAAAACCTGAAAACACCTTCTTTATTAAACATGCCATTCTTAAAAGCAAGTAGTTAATACTGTCACAGTCATCCAGGCTCTTTTCAACTTCTGTGACGCAAACTGATGTATCAGGAAATTATAACCAGCCTAATTCCCCATCAGATGTGGAACCACGTCTCAAAGTTAAAATGTTTAATATGCGTGCACGTAACCCATATAATACTTGCACGCATATTAATAATCAATAACACATAATGGGAACTGAATTCTGATTTTAGATGTTTCAGTCTAGTGTTTACACTGATAAATAAATATCACATGTGTAGCAGCAGACAGTAGCTCTCTTAAATCTGCAATATTAATCTGCAATATGTTGCTGCTATATAGTGCACCATAGTACTATTATATTACCAGTATTATAATATAATAGTAATATTAGAGTTATAGTAATGTAATACTTATAAACTGTCTGTCTTGAAGCAAAATATCCAAGTTCTAGTGTTTTCTAGCTATCCAGCTATCTATAATACTTGTCTTATATTTATTACAGCTCCCTCAGTCTCCCTGTGAATAGATTCCCTGCCCCTCTGCACTGATTATTTAAACTATATGGGGTGGGGCTTACAATGACAGCTATAATAATACTGTAAGAGACAAGAGACACTTTCCACAGTGCTGTATAATACTGCTAAAATGTGGATGGATAGACAAATTCTAGATGCTAGTAATTAATATTGCATATTACTAATAATATTATAATGCAATAGTAATATTATGCTTATAGTAATGTAAAAGTTATAAACCATCTGTCCTGTAGTGCAGCCTTATTGTATCTATATTTGTGTCCTGTACAAAAAGTTGTATTTTATAGCAGGCCGTAGCTCCATCAGCCTCTCTTAGACAGTACTGCCTGCCCTTCTGCACAGATTATGTAAACTATAGGCTGTTGCTCTTACTAAGACATCTAGCAGTATATAACAAACTATTAGATTTCTGCAGTAATATGCAGTACTGCTGTAATAGTATGTAACATTATCCATAAATAGATAGTAGTACTAAAAGTATACCAGAGTAATACAATACTTGTGTAGTATTTTTTCATAGTAATCTGTAATCCTGTGGAACCTGTATCCTGTAGAAATGCCTATAACCTGTAATTGTAGTACACAGTAGGTGCCTCAGCCTGTCAAAAACAGACTGTCTGCCCTTAAGCACTGATACATTAATCTTTAAGGGGTTATTCCTACAAAATAAGCCCACATTAAAACTAACTATGCCATTTCCACAGTGCTGTATAAAACTATATTACTAGTATACTACTAATATGTTCACTGTTAGATAAATAGTTAGAAAGATACTTAGTAGTACTGTTGTAACTACTGTAATATGTGGTAGTGATATAGCTGTCTGTCCTAAATCATGGAATTCCTGCACCGTAAATCTTAAAATAATCTATAATACTTGTATCCTATAGAGTAGCTCTCTGAGCCTTTTCCAAAACAGATTGTCTGCCCTTCTGCACTAATTATTCCTACAAAATAAGTCTATATTAATTCTGTGACAAACACATTTTCACAGTGCTGTGTAAAACAGCTACATGTGCAATATTTCTTTCTGCTAGGTTGGTAGATACTCATACTATAGTAATTACCATTGCATTGCTGTATTACTAGTAATACAACTGTCTGGTACTAATAGGAGAAATAGTTGTATCTTATGGCAGACAGTAGCTTCCTGAGCCTCTTTGAAATAGAAAATAGCGTGTTTTAAAGATAGACAGTTGTTGTTACAGAGACATCTGTAGTAATGATATAAGAAAATATACGATTTCTACCATGCTGTGTAATACTGCTTTAATAATGTGTAGTAGTCTACATCTATATAGGCCTAGATAAAATAAAATAGAGGCCTTATAAAATAGCCTCTTAAAAGAAAAAAAAACTGTAGTACTTTATTATTGTATGTTAAAATACATGTAATAATCTGTACGAATGCTTGTATCCTATAGTAAGATATAACTACCTGATTTTACTATGAAAGCCTTACTATGAATATATACTAAATAAATGTTTGTCTTGTTTAACAATGTTTTTAAAGGATACAAACCTTTTATCTACTAATTGTAACTACTGATTTATGTGGATATGACATAATAATAATATTAAATGTAATAATTATAATAATAATAATTATTATTATTATAATACAATGAGAGGTCAGTATTGGTAGATTTTAAGATTTAGGCTCAGATAATTAACAATGACTCCATTAAGCAAGACAGCAAGGAATACTAGTTGAAATAGTCCATAATATATATATTTAAGTATGTATAAATTGAACGTTGAGTCTACGCAGTATTTCTGAAGGCCAGGTAGGACACGTCAGTCAGATGTTTGAGAGGGTTTCGCTGGCGTGTTTGGTTTCAGAGCTGCACTTTCTTCATTCTCCATTTTAGAGCATAGAATAAGTGATTAAACACGAATTAACCTAAATCTCACCCATACTGTTAACATGAACGTTGTCAGCTGGCCAAATAGTTGGAAATAATTAGATTTAGAGTCACACTACTGTCTAAATCAAGCTCGCTGTTTAAGGCTGATCCTCAGGTTCACAACTTTGGGCGCCATGATGAGAGACTGCTTTGGACGAGCTGTCTCAGCTAGATAGAAAACAGCGGGTAGTTTCTGGGATTTGTAGTTTTCCCTGAACATTAGGGCGACGTTTTTGAGTGGATAATCAACTCTTCAAACTTTTATCAGCCCAATAACTCGGGTCATATCAAATCACAACATGGAGGACCTCGTTATTGCCCAAATGGCATGAGATTCAGCACTGTTGTGGTGTTACTGCGCCATCTGCTGGAGGGACTGGGTTCATCCTCACACTCAGGGTGGATCTGTTTATAGTATAAATGCCTTAGAGCTGCTTATCTGAGCAGTAAGTTTTATTTGCTTAATAAAACAGTAATATTAGAATAAATACACACAACTATCATACAGAATTTCATGGTTTTACATAATCTGTTCATCTCCAAAGCTCTCCTCAAGGAGTCTAGTATTAACTATGGTTATCATCCAACACCTGGTTTGGTAAATCAGTGCTTAATGAGAGTAAATCAGGTGAGCTGCTGATGTTGGAGTTGAACACATCCACGCTGTGCTGGCTGGAGGCGTCCAGGAGAAACCTGAAGGAACCAAGCTCTATTCTTCAGACTAGACTTTTTCAGGCTCACAAGATCTTGCCTACTTTCTCTCTTATTGCTGAGAAAAATGGTTATAACTCATGCGTCTAAATAATATCTGTACAGTGCTGTATTCATGAGTGGACAAAAAGGCCTGTGTTTAGAGTCATTTGCAGCTAATATTGTGTGTAGAAAGGAAACACATAAATTCATTGATTTTACACAGCTTGTGTTTATCCACTTTTAAAGTGTATTCAACCCGTAGAAGCTACTTTTTATTTTTTGCAGAACCGTGTAAGATAAGATAAGATAGTCCTTTATTAGTCCCGCAGTGGGAAAATTCCCACTATTAATGGATTTCACTAATAGTGGGAAATTCCCACTATTAATGGATTTCAGTATATCAAATCATGTGATCATGTCTGTAAAGTGTATCAGCATAAATTAGGACGGAGTAGTATCAGCAGCCTAATAATAATAATCTCAGTCATTTCAGTCATACTTATTTACTTATGCAACTTTTGCAGTAGAAACGTCAGATAAAAAAATCCTTCAATATCTGTTTACTTGGATTTTTAATATTTCATACTGAAATATTTATGATGTCCAAAACCTCTTCTAATGAATGCATTCAGCTATGTTAAGTTGCACTCCTTGCTGACACGAGTGTGCAAATGCACAGAGCTTGTCTAGTCCCTGCAGAGAAGTACTGCCTATAGGACTCTCTGAAGGCATGGGATTTTCTGAAATCACTAACCCTGTTGTAATTACTGGACAACACAGGTAAATGTGCATGTATTTGTCACTGTACTGTGTACAGCAAAATGTGTCCTCTGCATCTGTGGTAGTGAACACACACTGGTGAACTGGTAAGCACACACCCAGTGGGCAGCCAACTCCAGTGCCCGGGGAGCAGAGGGCCAACAGTGGCAGCTTGCGAGCCTGGGTATTGAACCCACAACCCTGTCATTAATAGCCCGGAGTTCTAACCGCTGAGCCACAACTGCCACACAGATGGTAAGTCCACCAAAAGCAGGATAAACTCGTTTTAATACCCTTGATTTCTGAAAGTCTAAATATGCAGGTGTCCCAATACTTTTGTCCATATAGAGTATAACATTTTGACTGATATTTTCCATATCAGTATCCACTGATTTGGATAAATCATTTATTAGTCCAGAACAAAAATACAGTAGTAAGTGGTGACATTATTGGCATATTATTTGGAGCTTCTAATCCAAGTGTCTTATTGTCCAAATGCAAATAATAATAATAATAATAATAATAATATTGGACTGACAATAAGAGAGATAACAGTTTTTTTATTTAATAGAACCTCTTTTCTGGTGTCTTTATAATCACCAAATTCCAATTACATGTTTGTAAAAACAACAAATGAACCCCATTACAGTATAATTCTTCTCTTTAGTCCTTCAAACAGCCGGTTATGCCACTGCAGTACCACAGATAAATAAAACACAAATAAAACTAGTAGTCTTGTGTGTTTTTACATTTACATTAAAAAAAAAACAAAAAAAACAAAAAAAACCCAAAATAAGACAAAATAAGACACAAAATCCAATCGTTCAGTACAGTATACTCTTTAAACGTATACTTCTTTTGGTGTATGCATTTCTAAACAGGCATAAAGCACAGAAAATAAGAAAAATCCTAAGAAACTAAACTGAAGGTGAACTGGCTGATCACATGAGAGGTGCAGAATGAAGAACCTAAAACAGTGAGTGAAAACAGTGAGTGGAACAGTCTTCATTGGCTGGCCGCCGTACAGTACGCTCTGCAGCATCACAGCTCGTCATGATGGAGAGGTTCATTGCTGGGTTGGATGAACACTCCCTCCATCACCTTCCAGTAGTTGTGCTGATTGGGCGAGGGCATTCCGTGGACCTCACGCTGGCCTCTGATTGGATGGCCGTACTGCTCTCCAGTTACGCTGAGAAAGACGCTGGTGCCGAGATGTTTGATCCGAACAGCATCGTCACGCTCCCAGTAAGTGCCACTGCACTGGACCGCCCAAACGTCTAAATCGTCACCCTCTCCGTTCTCCCCAAACGCACTGACCTCCTGCACAAACCGAAAAAAGTGTTTCACATGGTCAGAATACACTGGAATAGTAAACGCTTTCTAGCCATCAGCCATAACATTAGCACCGCCTGCCTAATAGTAAGTATGTCCCCCTTCTGATCTCTGAAGGTGTCCTGTGGTATCTAGCACCAAGACGTTAGCAGCAGATCTTTCCAAGTCCTTGCAAGTCCTGCAAGGCGTGAGGTGGGGCCTACATGGAGCGCATTAATGTGCCTTAGGTGCTCATAACCCTGTTATGAGGGTTTTCATACCCCAAAAGACCTGCCTGATGTTTTTGAGATGTTCTAGACATTTGAGTCTTTCCCTTATCAAAGTGACTAAGGTTCTTTCACTTGCCCATTTCACCTGCCCTTAACACATCACCTTCAAGATTGGACTGCTCACTTGCTGCCTAATGTATCCCCCACCTTGACAGATGAAGCCACTGTAGATGAAGATAATCAGTGTTTTTCCCCTTCACCTGTCACCGGTTCTAATGCTATGGTGGATCGGTGTATTGTATTGTATTGTACTGTTTTATGGCTTGTGCTCAAACACACCAGCTTGTAACTAGGGTGTTATTGGTACAATATGAAACACAAATTGTTTAGAAACCAATCTGAACAGATTAAAACAACAAAAACCCACTTATAAAGTCATAAATACTGCATTTTTATCATTTTTAGTTATTTATCTGTTTTAACTAACAATAAAAAGAAAAAGGCATGTTTCTAAGTACTCCTTATATCTGTTTAATAGAATAAAAGAAGCCAAGCAATCTTGAAACCCACAGCTTAACCACAGTAGTTCTCAAACTGGTACTCATGGATCACCAGTTGGTTCACATTTGCCCTCTATCCCTTTGTGTTGTGAGCTTTGGAACTGGTTTGAAAACCAGTCCTCTAGCACAGGGATCACCAGTCTCACCACAAAGAGCCAATGTAACTGCAGGTTTTCATTCTAAACAAATTGGTGCACGACTGACTCCACTTGTTTAAATAGTTAGTTTTAGTCTTCAAACAGGTGATTAGTTATATGAGATGTGTTCCTGCTTGGATTGAATGAAAACCTGCAATCCCATCAGGCCTTGAGTGTGAGCGGGACTGGTGGCTCCTGCTTGAGCAAGAAAGCTACTTTGCACAGTACCCACATTATATCCCCTGGTTATGTGTGTAGAAGCCAACAAAAAGGTGCCAAAACCCACTTTTGGTTTCTGCTAATTTTTCAATGGATGCAACTCAATGAAACCATAATTGTAAATATCATGGTTTAAGGTCGATTAAGGCTTTTAGTACTATATATTCCACACTAGAACCATTTATGAACTTCTCAAGGTCACATACCTAGAGATAAAGTTAAACCATGAATGTATTTGAGATAGCAATGAGCCTCGAGCACCAGTATCTTCCTAAGTATGTTCTTGAATTTGTTCTTAAGTAAAGTTCCAACAGAAAGTCTACATTTTATTCATGATGTGTTCACATATCTGCTCTTATGATGGATTCCATCGTCACTGTAAACTGAACAAATTCCAAATAAGAAAACACTGGTGAATGCCAAATTCTTCATGAAAACTGCACAAGGGAAGTTTAAGAAGAAATTTCTTCTTAAGAACGGATAGTGAATATGGCCCCATGATCTGATTATAAGAAAATGATGATAACAATAATAATAGTAATATTTATTAATAATAATAATAATAATAATAATAATAATAATAACTAGAAGAAGAAGGTCACAAGGTTGCTTAAGGTAGAGGAGAGCTGAGGTCAAATTTCTACATTTGTGTGTGTGCTGGGGTTGGTTACAGAGAGGCAGTCAAATTACCTGGTTGTTAGAAAGGGGAGAGCTGAAGTGGTGAGTGTGGAGGTTGCGTCCGGTTTTCATATGAGTGAAACGGATGGCCTGACCACACTTAATGGGCACTCCTCGCTGGCACGTTTCATTTGGTTTACCACGGATACGCCAGTAACTGTTTGCATCATCCGCTGTATCCACACCAGTAACCGACTGCTGCCCGCTACCTACGGGATAGAGTTACAGTTTAGCACAACATAAAAGACAAGGTTCACAAAAACGACATCCATCTGCATGTGTTACAGGTTAGGCTTAGTGATACTGCAACTGATTCCTGGTCTAAGGAATTTTTTAGTTTTGTTGTGGAAACATTGTTGGATGATGGATCCAATGGGTGTTCAGATTTTAATAATTCATACTGATAATTGATGAAGTTTTTATTGTATGTTGGATGATCAGAATGTTTAGGTGCTGCTGGGCTGTAATCCTCAACAAATGCATGTAATATTTTCTCATGATTAAAATCCATGTGGATTTAGACAAAGTTTATAGATTTTGTTTATGTATCAGGATGAGCATCTTCATTTGCCCATATCACTGCACCCTTGGTAGCAGTAATAATACTACTAATAATACAATTATATAATAATAATACATTTTGTTCTTAGTAAATTAGGTTATCTTTGTTACATCAGGTAGTCTGTTCCAGTGATGCTTGATGATTCAGTACAGAGTGGTGTTGAAAGTGATCAACTATAACATCTAAAAAGGTGGGCCTGCCATGGATCACATCTATGAGCCTTTCTCAGAAGCTCAGATCACTTTTGGTAGGCAATGATCACAGCATACCACACACACCTATAAGACCTGCCTGATGTCCCAGTCATCTAGCCATCACAGTTTGGCCTTTGTCAAGATGGCTCAGATTCTCTCCTGCTTCCAGCGCATCACTTTCAGGAACTGATTGTTCACTTGCTGACTAATATAGCCACCACTTTTATAGGTGCAGAGGTGCAGAGGGGGCACCCCTAGTTGTAGGTACAGAGAGTTTATTGGAATTGCATTTGGTTGCACCAATTTTATACACTTTTATCCAGATGTCAGCTACCGGTCAGAAATGACCAGAATTTTTTAGTATGTAACAAAAGTGGAACTCTTCCTTGTTGAGCTGGATCTTGCTGCTCCATCAAGTCCCTCATTGGTCATCATATCAAAAGACCCCTTTCTTTATGTAATCTGTAGTGTATCTATCTCTGAACAGACCCTGAATTACACCCTAAATTACACCCTAATGCAATCAAACAAGGAAACACAATGCTGTAGGTCCATGGTTGGCTGCCATTAGCTTGCAGGCTAAACCCCCAAACGGCAGGTCCAACCTAAGCCCCCCCATAACGTTAAATATTGCCACTGAAAATCAATGATCAATACTAATGCACACGATTCATGATCCACGTGTCCACTGGTCTGAACCTGTCCAGCAGGTGAGTTTACCTGAGCCGTATTTGACATCATGGGAGTGCAGCCTGACGTTGTGCCGTGTGTTCAGCAGCTTCACTAAAGACCCACATGTGACATAGCTGGAGTCCGGGTCGCGGGCCTGGCACGTGGCCAAGACCACGAATAGCAAAACGACATCCAAACAGACACGGGTGGTCTTTAACGGCTCCATGCTGCAAACTAGTGTGTTTCCTACATAACAGCTCAGAGACTGATAAAGAGGGAGAGCCGCGTTCACACACCGGGGCAGCAGCGGGCCAATCGCGTCACGACAAGTCCGAAAACAAGGAAGCAGCGCGCTCACACACGGAGGTCCGTGATTGGCTGAGGAAGTCATGACGAGCCGCTGTAGAACCCTGGGCGCGTCACAGACGGACAGTCACTGCCTGCAGCCTGGCTGTGTGCTGCTAGCTGCCTAACGAGTCACCCTCAAATCGACCCCTAGATCTTTGCGTTGTGAGTTACTGAGTGCGTCTCCAAGCTTAAAATAATGACAATTAAAAATTAGCATAAAAAAGAGGGAAATGTGTGTTAGTACATTATTTCTTTGTTGTAATAATGCTTATTGGCAATAAATCGTATACAGTTGGAAAGCCTGTTAATTTCCCTTTGAAATAATTCCACATTTGTAAGGAACATGCATTTACGGGATGGCCAGCAGAGCTGAGTATGTGGGATGCACCCATTAAAAATTTGCCAAATCCCCTCTGCCAATGCCAAACATCTTACTCTGCCATTGACTCGTTTAGGGGTTGGTGGACTGGATGATTGAAGTTTGAATAAAACAAGACATATTGGCAACTAAGAGTTTTGTATTTAACAAACAGGAGAAGGCCGAGGCTTCTGGTATTTTGTTTACCAACATGCCAAATCCACATCAGATTAGCATACACTATATATCCTATAGTATTAGTAGTATGCAAGTGGGATGCACCTAAGCTCTCTCTACTTTGTTTCCTTTGGTGTTTAAGAACTTAAAACATTGTAACGTTACACTATGAATGGGGAAAAGATGGAAATTAGGTCTATACATATTTATAAGCCATGGTCTAAGATCATGAAAGGGATAGCAGTTACTCTTGGGTGGGATCTAGGCCTTCTACAAGGGTTTAAAGATCTGACTACACCCCCATGCATGTGGGAAAGTCACACATTTACCCACCTGAGTAACTCCTATGATGAAGTGAAATCTGGTTAAATTCCAAGGTGAGTGAAAGCTTCTGTGGTATCTAATCAAATGTGGATAGAGTAGACTTAAATAAGGCTACACTTGGATAAATAAAACCTTTATATTCCAATAATTCATGACTAATTTACAACAGTAACAAAAAAAAAAAAAACATACCAGGCTGTTATTTAATATTGGAGTTATAATCTGAAAGCAGGTGAGACCCTGAAGTGACAATTTTTGACTCAAACCCGTTTTCTCTGAGCTGAGGGCAGAGTTGTGGCAGAGCAACGACTTAATTTATTTTTTTGGGAGATGAGTAAACTGAAATGGATAGTCAGAAAGGTGAAAAAGGATGATGAGGATTTTGCTTAGACTGCTGGAGGCCGGGTTTGAACCAGCGACCCACTGCACCACAGGGGAGGTGTGAAAAGGAGTGGAGAAAACACCCCAAAAAGTGGTGAGAGAAATGGCAAACAAAGGAGACACACAAAAAAAAATGGTGTACTAAAACAAAGGGAGGCAATAAACAGCAAACAGGGTTCAACAAAAGACACCCTCAGCCTAGGGGCTGAAAATAAGGCCGTAACTAAAAATTCTCACAGGAATGAATAAACTTAAAGGCAGTAAGCTGAGCCCTTGGATCAGCTCACACTTCAAACACAGAGTTTCTTTCCTAAACCCAGAATCCACTTGACTTGACTTTTCTTTTTCTTTTTCTTTTTCTTTTTTTCCATGTTTACTTGTTCTTAGCTTCCTTTGTCTTTTCTTTCTCTCTTTCCTTTCTTTCGTGCTAGTTTTCTCTTTACCAGTTTACCGTCTGCCCCTCTACAAAGGTGCAGCACTGAGCAACACTTTGGAAGAGCTTTTATGCAGAGCCCAGCAGGTGCATCTAATCAGCAGCAATCAGCGCTGGGCTTCTGGGAAATTGAGTTTTTAGGGCTGCTCCCAGCTGCTTCCTTACTACTACACCGCCTTGGCCCCCTGCTGGTGTTTGGCGGTGTGGACTGAACCCTTACAGAGGGAGGCTTGTAAAAAGTCTACACCTCCCAATGACTTATGTAATGTACTTACATACAACTGTTTGATCTTGTGATCTTCCGTTGTTTGAAAATGCTCCATTAGACATTACTGACTATACTAACGCTAACACTGCAATGGTAACAGTACCGCTGACCCTGTATCAGCTAACATGTCCATGTATGGCCTGTATAGAGAGCCCCACTGAAACCAGAAAGCTATATCCTTGGGTTCCACATTGGTCCCAACTATGGATGCGCTTAAGGGTCAGTGACGGGATCAAGAGGGGTTAAACGTGGGCCCATCTTCTCGGTTGTACACTGCACACGAGGCCTAGATGGGACCAGTGTGAGATTAAGGTGGGCTGATTTAACGATGGGGCCCATTGGGAGCTCAACTGGGTAACAGTTAAAACTCATGTACGAACCCACTCAGAGCCAAAGCATGCCTGGAACTACACCCGTATTGAAAATTTAGGACATTTGGAACATTCTGGCACATTTCCTATTTATCATTATTTGATTTGACCTTCCTTTTATGTGTATTCTGTATTTGTCTTGGATTTACTTTGCAGGAGCTCTTAAACCTAAGCTTATTTTATCTTAAATATATACCTGATATTAAAAAAAATCATTTATAGCATTGTAAAGTGGAACTGTTCTCCATACAACCTCTAATTCACATCAACACACAACACTCATTTACATAAGCATTTGCATATTCAAATAAATACTCATACTCAGTACTCAGGTAAGTTCCAAAGCCTCCCAATAGGGGACGTTGTTCGAGGAAGTCTATTTAAGCCATCCTATTTTAGGAGGAGTGTTCTGACGTCACGGCTCCCTCACCATTCTGCTCTGGGATTGGTTGGGGATTTCCCCCTCCTCTCATATTGGCCAATCGCTCCTTAGAATGAGCAATTTAGCCAATCCCAGTGCAGGAGAGTGGGGTTTATCTAAAAACGGGTGGGGAAAAAAAAAAACCCAAGCAGAAGAGAACAGGGCAGCGACAGCCAACTGCAACCGGCACTAATGGCACAGATCTGGTAATAAGATGGGTGAGTTGCGGGTCATCTGTTCCTTTGTGTACGTATACAATCAAATGTAGCTGGGGCTTTGATGGGCCAAAGCTGGTTGACGTGATATGATGCATGTATTTGGAATATTTGCCCATAAAGTAGAGATTATCGATAATATCGATCAGTAACAGAGATGTAGGCGCGCGGACGTGTAGCTGGGACGTGTTCGCCCCCTGTGTAGGACGTTTGACTGGGGGCTTTAGGGACTCTGCTGTTTAGATTGGGTCCAGGAACCGGTTTAATGCCAGCTGACAGCTGAAACATGTAACCCAGCCAGGCTGGCAGGATGCGTGTGGGGTTTTTTGTGAATCCTATTGATTAGGTCTGTCCTTCCTGCTGTGGGTTCAACCCCAGTTTGGCTGGAAGCCAAGTGTAAACATGGTGAAAATAGTGGTGTCGAGGTTTCTCATAAGGTATGTGTGTCATAGCTGTAGTCATCGGCCTGTTTAGGTCATTCTCCATCATGACTAGGCGTTTGAGGAAGCGACGTGGATCATCAGTAACGTCACGCTTTTTTATAGACATATGGTCATTATCAATTTTCATGGATCCAGTCTGTTGGTGTCTGTGTCGCCCAGCAGCGCCCGGTGAAAATGCCTCAGCCCAAAGTCAAGTTGGTCGTGACCGGAGATGATTTTGGGTACTGCGAGAGAAGGAACCGGGGAATCGTGGACTGCTTCCAGGCTGGGGGGATCTCCAACGTGTCGCTGCTGGTTAACGCCGCCTCGGCGGAGGACGCAGCAGAGCTGGCCAAGAGGTGAGGGGGTGTAGACTTGTAGACCACCATTCAGACTTTGAGTCTTTCAAAGGTCAAAGGTGCACGTATTTGTCATCCGCATGTGTCATCTGCATTTAACCCATCTGTGGTAGTGAACACACACACACACACACACACACACACACTAGTGAACTAGGGGCAGTGAGTACCCACACACACCCAGAGCGGTGGGCAGCCAACTCCAGCGCCCGGGGAGCAGAGAGGGTAAAGGGTCTTGCTCAAGGGCCCAACAGTGGCAGCTTGCCAAACCCGGGAATCGAACCCACAACCCTGTTATCGATATCCCGGCGCTCTAACCGCTGAAAAAAAGGGGGAATTCCACAGATTTTCCCATCATTTCAGGGAGTAAACTTTCAGTCATTCAGTATTTTAATGAAAAAGGAAATATTCATTATATAGAAGCTTGCCAGCTTGGATTTATCTGCACTTGTGGGGAAGGGACCCAGTGGATCTCAGCATATCTACACAGATCAGACAAATATTTTGTAGCTCTCAGGTCTCCACAAGACATGGCTGGCAAATGCTGTGCTTGTGTCTTTTGTAAGATCTGACCAGGAGGGCAGCCTTCGCTCCCCATGTGCGTCAGTGAGCCGTAAGTGCCCCACAAAGTCCTTATAAGCAAGGCTGCTTTCTCTGCGGTCGTCGTTGCAGTGCTGCCGGGCAGTTATTTCCAGTCACACAAGACCAGACCTCACAAGACCTCCTTGATCAAATGGGTAGTTTAAAGTGAGGAAACTTTCCCAGTCCTATTATGGGCAGTGGTGGCTCAGCGGTTAGAGCGCCGGGCTATCGATAACAGGGTTGTGGGTTCGATTCCCGGGCTCGGCAAGCTGCCACTGTTGGGCCCTTGAACACGTGTGTGTGTGTGTGTGTGTGTGTGTGTGTGTGAGTGTGTGTTCACTACCAGATGGGTTAAATGCGGAGGACACATTTCGCTGTACAGTGTACACTGTACAGTGACAAATACGTGCACCTTTACCTTTTGGCTCAGATGACACTAGCGAGACGCAGTGGCATGGATTGTATTAGGTGACGGAAGGTTAACTGCTCCAGTGGTGCGTCGAATGCTCTGTATCACTCGCCGGATTCATCATTCCCCACTGGTATCAGTGGCCTGTGGGGCACCACTGTTACTCCATTGGGACTCACTCAATGTACTCTACAATATACACTACAGTGGCTCTAAAACATCCCACAATGTTAGCAGCTTTCTCATTGTGTTTACTGGGTATTTTCACAGGCTAACACTTAGGCCCCTAAGTAAAGCTTTTCTTTAAATTGTAAGTACATTTGAGAGGAAATTAATCTATTTCACTTAGTTCCATTTATTCCTTCAGATTTTGTGTCCAGTGCAATTTCTTTGGGTTATTTCAGTCTGTTTTGTTAGTGGCAGCACCTGGGATGGTATGGTGTTAGGCACATCTCTCACTTAAGAGCTTTATTAGCTTATTTTAGATCAAATGTCACACAATCCGAGCTATTCTAGCACCTCAGCTCTCATGATGGATTGGACTGAGACGCTGCATATTGTAGACAACACAGTATGGCAGTTCTTTTTAAAGCAATAGTTGCTTAAAATAGTTAATAGTTTTTGTTTACTACTTTTAATTTATCTTAAGTCATTATTTTATTGAAGCAGTACTTTGACTTGAGTTTAAATATATTAAATCTATATTATAAATATATATTATAACTCTTTACAGTAGGCTGTATACAGTAAGTGAAAGAAATAATGGGAAATAAATGTGCAGTCATTAATGCACAACACATCGTCAGGATCACTAGTTGTATATGCCCTCACAATCACACACAAAAGTGTGTTGCTTCTTAGTTTCAGCTGGAATGTGGTTCTTTTTCACCCACATTAATAATACAAACGGCTTCTGTTACCCTGTGTTCCTCACCTCAGGCATCACATTCCTATTGGACTTCATGCCAACCTCTCAGAGGGTGTTCCAGTGTGTCAGGAGCTGAAGAGATCCACACTTCTTAATAAAGATGGCTTCTTTCATGGCAAAATGGGCTTCCGGGAAGTTTTGCAGAGTGGACAAATGAACATGACTGAGGTAGGAGATACTGTGCAAATACTTCTCGCAACTGAACAGATGAAATGAAAGAGATACATTTAAGGTCACCTAGCAGGCTTTCATAAAGCGAGCAAATATACTCTTTGTGGGAAGTATGATTTACAAATGTTCCCTTCCCTGTTGGCGAATCTCCTGTTCATTTACCTGGTTATGATACAAGATCAACATTACGAACAAACAAAAAAAAGAAGCTAGATTTACGCAGGTCGCTCCTCAAATACAGCTCAGTCAATGTAAACGAACGTCATATAACTCTTGGCCCAGTGACAGTAAGACGTGTGTGCCTGTCCCATTTCTCAGAAAGGATTTGTCTTACGTCCTGTGTCCGGACACAAGGAGGAAAAGTTTAGAAGAAATCCAGATCCAGAGTTCATATTTAGCTTGGCACCCATCTTAAGCATTGACAGAAAACTTGATGTTTGATTTTATCAGGATGTAAACAACAAAAAAAGATCCCTAATCAGTACTCTTCCTCTCCAAAAGTTCTCTCTAATAGGTCCCTGTTTTGACAACGGAGAGTATAGAGACTGCTTAGGCTACATTCACATTACAAACCCTCCTAATCAATTCCAGTAATTTGCTCAGATCAGATTTGGCTATCTTGACCGTTCACATTTATAAATGTAAGTGACCCGTGTCCGTCTATAATGTGAACCGATGTGTCCCTGAAACGGCACGCGTGTGCCGCTGTCGCCACAGTTGTTCTCTCCTCCATTGTTGTTTTGTCGTGCTGTTGGTGCTGGCTGATGACGACCGCACCAAGCCCATGCTTACAGGCAAAAAGACACGGTGCATTTAATCTGATCGTTTGCATTGATGTCGCATGCCTACAAATCGGATACGTATCTGATCCAGGACTGCATATAAGACTCAAATCTGTTTTGAAAAGATTGGATTTGACACACAGCAAAGAAAAAAATGTGATCTCACATCTCACAAAATGTTTTGTAATGTGAACAAAGCCTTATTTTTTAAAAATCTTAAGAATCTTACTTCTTAATCTTTAAGATTTCTCATTTTGTTTTGACTTTGGTCTTAAAAATATTTTAAGAATGCTATATGATTATATTATTAACCTTACTGTTATCTCACACTTGCCTTTGACTGTAAGTGGCCTTCAAGTAGTTTAATTGACAGATGTATTGTCTTGTTTAGTTTCTATAAGGGAATTAATGCCTTTCCTATTTCACACCATATTCATATTTTCCAATAGGATTTTTTCTTATTGGTTCTTTTTTGTTGTTGTAATGTTTAATTTGATTTAGTTTTTCCTCCATGTTGCATGAATTAAACTGAAAAATATCAAATAAAAACTCACATTGTTTATGATAAGCTGTAAAATGCAGACAAAAACGCTTCTTATATATGACCTATAGAAAAAAAATAACAAGGAAGAGCACCTTTAAAACATTAAGACTTTAGAGAATATTTAAGAATGTCTTTTTTTTTAATTGCAATTAAAAATATTCTTATATTTATTGTTTATCTAAATAATTTTTTGAAGTTTATTCTTAGGAATGTTTTTGTGAATCTGGCCCCTAATATAATTTTCACTCTGGATGTAAACAGCAAAAACTGATGCTTGATCAGTACTCTTACTCCTTTACTCACATACTGAGAAATAAATCTCTGTTTTGACAGTGGAGGCTTTCTTTTCTAAATTCCAGAGCAGGTCTGAAGATGCTCACACCAAACTCCTCCTTGCAGATTTGGAAACTGAAGTCAAGCACTAAATCATTTTGCATGTATTGTTTTGCAATTTGCATTCAAAACCTATTTTTTTTCCTGATTGACAGGTGGAGGCGGAGCTTAGGGCTCAGGTTAAGCGTTTTTGTGAGCTCACTGGTCACCTGCCCAGTCACATGGATGGCCACCAGCATGTACATGTGTTGCCAGGTAAGAGCAGGGGCCAAGGTGCTAAACAACACCTGCAAGAGGTACTACCTCAGTTTTTCCCTCAGCAACTGTTGACGTTTCATATTTCCTGCTGCAGTTCAGTTGAATATTATCTGGCCTCAGTGTTTAACTTAAAATGAACAGATCCTGGCAGATGTGTGCCTTGACTTTGACTGTTGCTCTTTTTCAGAGGTGCGAGATGTTTTTGCGCAACTTCTCTCTGACTTTGGGATCTCTTACACACGCGTCCCAGTGGAGCCTGGTCTGCATTCATGTCCTTTTCTACCTCCCCATCTCAGAGATTTCTACTTGCAGGTTGAGCAAGATGCCCTCCAGTCTGTGGAGGTCTTCCATCGCCATGGCATCAGGTGTGTAGGTCCAGAGGAACGTCATGATCTACCAATCACACAGACCAATCGCAGTTGTTGCAGTCTGCGTCGCCATGACCCATAGTTGCGTTTTTGAGGATGTGGGTGCCTGGCTATGGTGTAGGGTATACGGCTATGCATAGACTGTGGCGTAGATTCAGTGCAGAAGCATACATTGGCCTCTAGGGCAGTTAGAATGGGCAGCCACCTTAGCACCCATTAATCAATTGGACGTTAGGTGCCTTGCTCAATGGCATCTCAGCCGTGAATGCCAGTCCTGAGGATGGAAACGGTGACCTTCAAGGCTTAAGACCACCTCTTTAAGCTTTAGGCCACAGCTGCCCTCTGTATAGTGCAGTAACGCAATCAGGTTTGGTCAGAGGTTAAAAGGAGGTCGGTTAATCTGCAATAGAGGGTATGCGCTTGGTGTCGCTTGCAGTCACGAATTGGAATTGCCTAAAAGTTGCCTGAACTGATTTGAGCCTCAGTTAACTGGAAGTTCCTGGCTACATATCACTGTCCATGGACCATTGCTTCTTTCGTATGTTGGATGGATCGATTTTGAGTCCAACTGCCTTTAATTTAAGCAGAAACACTGCCCGTTTCGTTCCTATTTTGGCCAGTTCCACTAATAAACGCAGCCATGCTGCAGAGTGTTTTGCCACTCAGTCCGACTAAAGGAGGCGTACCTTCTATACAGTTAATTAGACCATAAATGATGCAACTGCATTGTTTACAGCTGCATGGTTAGCTTATGCTGTATGTTATTATATGTATTGTATGTAATTATGGAAAATCCTAATTACAGTATATGAATTACATGATTTGGGCAGAGTGGAAGCTGCTTTTTGTTCCTCTATGTTTTGCTAAAGGAATCAGTTTAGAGGGCTTACAAAAACCCACCTACTTAGAAAATTATGGTGCACGAAGAACACCAAATGTCTCACACTTCTTAAAAAAATGAAAAAATAAAAAAGTGCTTCCAGTCGTTCTTTGAGCGATGCTGTTTCTTCCTAACATTGTTCTTTATGGAACTATGGAACAATATAAACTATATGTATATTTGTTTCTTCCATGCTATCGCAAGAACCAATTGAAGCACCTTTACTTTAAAGGGTGCAGAAACTGAGGATACGCCTTTTGGGCTGGCTTCCCACGCCAGATTAAGGCTAATCTTAGACTAAAAAGGAATTTCCAGTGGTGATCCACCATTGGCACTGGAATTTAGTTCAAAACTAAGCTTAATCCATGTCTGGGAAACCGGCCCTTAATCACTGTACAGAACGACAGCACATAAACAACAGTTAAAGTCAAAATTGTGCTGTAATTTTCCTGACTGACTCACTCACTGTTGTTCCTGGTTTCTGCAGATGGCCTGATGTCTACCTGGGCCTAAGCACGATGGGGCAGAACATGTCCCTCGCCAACCTCAAAAGAGCCCTGGGCTTTGCTCTGGAGGCGCGGACATCTACGGTGGTGCAGTCTGATGATCTCTGTGCCCCTGACTCGAATCAGCCAATCACAGTGGAGCTGATGGTGCATCCTGGATACCCGAGTCATCCTCTGCAGGGTGGCTGTGGCGAAGGGCCAGACGACTTTTCCCAGTCCTCTGATCGTCTGCATGAGCTGAACACGCTGAGGGACCCGGCACTGCTCAGCTACTATAAGCAGCAGGGAATCCTCCTCTGTGCCTTCAATGACTTTTAAACCATTAAGAACCACTTAAGTGGGTCCACAGGTGCTGCAGGTCCCGAGGGGCTTTTTAAAAAGACGTGGAATGTAACACCTGACTTCACTAACAAGGTTTTTCCCAGAATCCTCCTGACATAAATTAGCTACATGATTGGGTGGTGCGACCCATGGGTAGGAAAGGTAATTGAGATGTTTGTGTCATCTAGTGCTGAAGCACAACATTGTTTTTAAGCTTGGATCAGATGTTCAGAGAGAAGATGCAGGGGACTGATCCAGGGCCTGTGCTTGGAGGCAACATCAACACCACTCATTGTTTTGTTCACTGTGACACGAGTGTCCTCCCTCAGTCAGGGGGTGTGCTTCCAACAGTTCTCTTCATTATTAAATGAAGGTCTTTTTTTGTTGTTTTTTAGCATCTGCCTCAGTAGAAAAACGAAAACGCTCAAGAGAGTGTGTGGTTTTAATTATTATTATTTTTAATATTAGTAATTACTGGACATTTTATGATGTTTTAAGCAGACCAGGCCATTTCCAACACTTGGAACTGTCCGAGTTGTGATTGTATTGCACATGAAGATTTCAGTGTCCAACTGACCGTGTAGCAATTATATATATATATATATATTTTTAAAAATAAATATTGTATATTTTTCTTACATGTAACAAATGTATTTATGATATATTGATGTAACAATATTTGAATTAAAATGTCTTTTATTCCACATTAATATTTGATGTTTTATTGTCTATGAACTGAGATTAGAGGTTACTGTTGCAAGTGAAGGCTGCATACAACACTGCTAAAATTACTGCACAGCTGAGTCAACCAAACCACCATCTGATTCTCCTGCAGCAGCTGATGACCTGTGGAGCCTTTAAATGGATGAGAACAGACAGCGTGGTGCCATAAGCCTCTCAGAACGAACCTGTTCACAACAGTCTCACACAGCCTCCAGCAGCTGGTCATTACACAGGGCCTAATGGGAGCCAGCATGCTTTCTGTAAGCATTTCTGTAAGGTAAACATGAAATAGGAAAATAAACTGGATAAAGAAAAGGGTCTCTTTAGAAACAAGATGGACTTGTGAGTCACTTCCAACTCAGAGTTGCTTTTAATTGAGGGTTTTCTACTTTTTCTACTAATTAAAGCCATAAAAACCTATAGAATCCTATTTATTGCTATGTCATTCTTTTGAGATGCTTTGTCTCTATTTTGAGATACTAAGTCATTTTGTTGAGATTTATTTTATGCTTATTATTTTGAGGTATAAAATTAATATTTTGAGATACTACATTTTGTGATATTAAGTGACCATTTTGAGGTACTCCTTATTGTTGAGATACTTATTTTCAGATGCCAAATTATTAAGACACTCACTATTTTTAGATACAAAACCATTATCTTGAGAAACTAAAGTTGTCGTTTTGCAATAGTCGTTCTTTTTATACTAAAGTCATTATTTTGAGATCACTTTTTGAGATGCTGAGTATGCTTTCTTGATATTTAGCGATGGCTCTATCATTTTGAGATGCTTTATTGATGCTTTACAAACATCTCATTATTTAGATGTTCTTCATGCTTTTGGAATGGAAAAAAAAGTTTTATTTTAAGTGGTGTGAATAGGGCTTCAATATATTATTCATCAGAAATGACTTGAGCAAAATCTGTGGAATATTTGAAAATTGTAGATCACATTACATATATTAATTAAGAATGTCTTACAACAGAATATCTTGAGATTTGTAAAAAAAAATCTGCTTGAATTGTTTTAAATTGAATTGTTGTTTTGTTTCTTTTTTATCTTCTAAAATAGCAGCAAGAAAACGTAGTGTAGCATAGTGGGTAAAACACTTTCCCAGTGGCGGACTAAGGTTTGCTTCCCTGTCCAGGTAGGCAAATGTCATGTTTGAGATCTTGCCCAAAGACATTTACTAGTGTGGTGTCCCTGTCTGGGTTGGGGAATTGGATTCTAGTCTGCCATGTGGAAGGAAGTGTTGTAAACTACCCCAGCACTAAACACTGTAGGTCATAAATGATTTTAGATTCAGGCAATAACACACACACACACACACACACACACACACACACATCCTTTTCTTAGACCCAGATTAAGCCTAAACCCAAACTACATTACATTCTATGTTATCACTTTTAACTGAATTTTAGACCACCACTAGACTTGATCTATGGTCAGGACACTGCCCCCCTGTAGGATACTGAAACTGTGCATAGCCTGAGATCCAGAAAAGGCTTTTTTTTTTTTTTTAAATGCTGCCACCTTGTGGTTTTACATGGAAGAACATACTAATATGAGCATTGCTGACAAATTAGGTGTGTAGTATAAAGTCGTGTGCACTCTGAGTATTATATTTGTAAGAAACTGTATTTATGAAAAAAATGATCATCTGCTTCACACCTGAGCTACATTTTTACACCTACTTAATAATTACTCATTTCTTTCTATGTTTAAATGGAATGGTGGCCACCAATTTTTGAGTTTTATCCTATTGTTTTAGAGCAAAAGGACCCTAAAAAGGAAAATCTATTATCTAACTTTAGTTCATATACTGATCAGTGCTATGTTCCACAGCAAAATTCATTTGTGTGTGTGTGTATATATATATATATATATATATATATATATATATACATACACATACACATACATACACACACACACACACACACACACACACACACACATATACATACATACATACACACACACACACAAAATCATTACTTCAGAAGTAAGTACAAACCTCTAAGTGGTGCAGTTTTCATCCCAGTGTCTCAGTTCAGAGCTCTTTTTGACTGGAGAATCCCAGACAAATAGTCTCGTTGGTTAGCTGGCTTTATTAGGAAATCTTTGACCAATCAGAGAGTCAGCACACTCAGAGTGACCAATCGGAGTCAGCCGCTCTGTATATAACGTCATTCTCATGACTGTACATTTGGTCTTCCTTTTTTTTTTTTTCCTCCTTACATTTTAATACACAAAATAAGCGAAGTGTCTGTAAAAGAATTCATGAGAATGGGTGAAAATGAGCCTCGACTCTCAGAACTGCTGATATTACCGTACGAAAGGTGCAAAGTGGCTTAGAGGGGCACGTTGCCAGTGAATAAGATTTTTAATACATATTCGACCAAGATTTCTACGTACAGGCCTACTAATGAAAAGTGCGAAATTACACCTCCTCTGAAACACTTACTCCACTATCAAGTACATCTTCGTTAAAATGATGAGAAAGAGGGTGATAGTCTGTTCGAAAACGGATAGATTGGATATATGAAAGGAACTGCAACAGTATGTTGTAAATAGATCTCCGCTGCCAACTACTCTTTATTCTGTCTTAGGAGGAATGAGCAACAATGATCTTTTTCAGCCTCAGGAGTGTATAGACCTGTACACCTGGAGGCACTACTTCCATTTATACCCTAAATTCAAAGAATGAACATAGTACAAGACGCGTCTGTGAAACGTGTTAAAATAAAAGGTGTCTTTAAAATTAGTTATCGTCACCATGACAGTATGTTCACTCACACAAAGACTGGTTTTGCCCGTCCTTTTTTTCCATTTGTGAAACAAAGTATTCCATAACAATATTGGTGTCTAGGCTGCCTTTGTTGTTGACTATGCAAATCCAAGGGTTTGCTAAGGGGCGGCGAGGAGGCCGTCCCACAGAATACAGTGCAACTCGAGAAGCGCAGTGAAAGTAAAAAGATCAGTATGAAAAAAGTACTGCCACACTCCTCCAGTATCAAGCTGTGTAACCTCCATCACCTCATTCATTTTCAAACATCAAACAATTTCCTTTTTTTGAGCGCAAATATAAGAATAGGGAACAACGACAACAGAAAAAACTTATTATACATGATAAATTACACCTTTTTCTTCGTTTTGAATAATCAGATCAAAGAAGTGCATACTAATGCAGTGATGCTTTCACTCAGAATAGGGTCAGACAGCAAACGATATCCAGATATCCCAACACAATTTCTAATTCCTTTACCAGATTACCAGTCTTCTCTTTCCCCCTATCCAATTCTCCAGACATATTTAAACTTTTAAACTTAAAAATAAAGAAAAGAAAAAAACAAACCAAACAAAAAAAAAAAAACAGTAGAAAGTTAGTAAGGGCCTCAAGCTAACACCAGGCAGACAGACTGGTGATATATCCACACGGAGTCCTGCTTTAAAACGGAGGCTGCAGCTGTGGTGCAATTCTCCAGCTCAACTAGAATGACACGTGTGTAGGGAACAGGAGGGAGAGAGGAAGAAGGAAGGGGACGGAAAGGGAAGAGAGAGAGGCAGGGGGAGCAGAGGAGAATTTATGTTTGGGAGGAGAGGGGCTACACACTTGTCAGGTATCATTAGTCCACTGGCCGCTTTTCACCATGTTTCTTTGTAAACTCTTCTGCGTTCTTAAAGAATTTTTTACGGTCCTTTGAGTATTCTTCTGCTAGGTCGGCCCTCAGGGGGTGTTCTGGCTGTGGGTCGTTCACCAGGGCAATAAGCGACTGAATAACTGCAAAACAAATATAAATATTGATGAGGACACCAATAATGCATTCATCTGCATAGGCATAGAGCCTCTGTGTAAAATAAATAATCTAATAACCCAAGGTAAATGAAGTTTTCCATGTTGTAATCGCCATTCATAATGTATTAAACATCAGAAACCTTTACTGGTTTAGCACTACCACTGCCAGACTTTATCTATTGCATTGTGTTTGGGTTTCCAGTTCCCATTAAATATCATCTTTATGTATCTGTCCTTCATTAAACTAAAGTAAACCAGGTAAGCCGCTGGAGGAGCTGAACATATCCAGTGTTTTTTTCTGTGATCTATATTGCAATTAGGGTTGCACCAGTTTTAGGGTTACCATGGCATAAAAAAAAAAATGTATGGCTATCATAGTGTGCATGTGTTTAATACTGGTATTAACAAAATGTAATCAAACAGGATTTCACTGTCACAATTTCTTACTATTTTTGAAAACCAAACAGCCAATTGTTAATTTTAATTTATAATGAAAATAATAATATATAATAAGCTAGATACTAAATAGTTTTTGTATAAAAAAAAACTTCCAATAGTAAGATCATTTTACCTATAGTAAAGAATTTATCCAATGAAATAAACCTATGTAAATACCATTGTATCTGCTAATGATAATAAGAATAAGAAGTGTGAATAGTGTGCTGTTTCTTTCTGTGTCAAACAGCAAAAATAAAAAATTCATACACATCCTATAAATAAATAAATAAATGACTGATTAAATGTCCGTAATTTAAAATGATAAAGACAGGCCTAAATCTAAATGCTGAAATTTTTTTATATTAAATATTTTGCAGCTCTTGTTGGAGCTCTCAGAGAAGCAATACAATGTGTTATTGTAACATACATATTAAGAACTTTACTAAAACAAAACATTATAAATATATATGCATTATTTACTGTAACCTGACGCTTTACAAGCAAACCATAAATAACTACTTCATTAACTGCTGCTTGATTAATTACAGAATCAATAGTGCCAGCTATACACAGCACCCAACACTGCACATTGCTTTAAAGCATAGCACGCAGCCTAATGCTGCAGTGGGTTCACTCACCTTGGTCAGTTTTGGTGGCTGGTTTCCAGTTCTCTGCACTAATCACAGGCAGGCAGACCTGTCCTTTCTCGTCAATGTTGGGGTGGTAGATCTTCGTCTTGAACGTGATCTTTGGAGGTTTGAAAGGATATTCTGCAGGAAAGATGATCTCGATCCTGAATGCCCCTTTGTCATAGGGAGGGTTATCCTAGAGATGGAAGAAGGTAACATGAAGACATGCATAGTGTTAAAAATGATTTATTTAATTATAATATATATACATAAAAAAAAAACAAGCTTCACATTACAGAAGTACAGCACATACAAACTGGAAGTGAAACTACTGGCAATAACTCAACCTCACTCTGACCAAAATGCAATCCTGAAAACACGGCTGTAGACAAAGTTTATTGTCTATAAAGTACAATGAAGTCTTTGCTAAAGCAGAAGATCATTTTTCTTATACTCAACAATTCAGTAACTGAAAACGTCACTTACTGGAACAATGAGGCCCTGCCATGTCAATATATTAGATTCATCGACTTGAATGTTACGGAAGTTTTTCATTCCAGATTTGCGGATTTCTTCAAGCTCCTGTGAAAACGAACAGACAGAAAGGTTGGACTGTGAGAGGATGTTCAGAAAGCATATCTTCCAGGATATATCTACTTAACAGAAATTATTACATAGACTGGTTTCCCAAACACAAACTAAGCCAAGCTTTTTTTTTTTTAAATTAAATAACACCACTGTTGCCTGTTTCTCGCTAGTTCTGAACCATTCTTCATCGGCATCTACCAAACTAGTCCTACGAGCTTAAATCATGCACCCTGCCATTTCAAAAGGTAGATTTCACATCTCCACAACAAACATTACACATATTGCTATCGATGGGTGTTGGTATCAGCATAATATCCTGGATATTGCACTGTAGGGGGGGAAAAGAAATTTGATTCAATCCTGTGTGACGTGAGGGTAGCTGTGTGTTTCGGCCTGTGGGGTAGTAAAGCGCTTGAGTAGTCATATCAGATAAACATGGGTCACCAGACGTAAATATCAGAATTAGTATCATGAAGTTATATTGTGCCTTTAGTATATTGCTTCGGTCACAAAAATCTTGTATCTCCATGTTTTGCCTTTTCCCCCACCTCAATTTCTGACAATGCGTGTTTACACTTCACATTAAACGGACCAATAGAAATGCTCTGAAATTACATAAATGAATAAAATCTTTTCAAGTCTGACAGGTCCAGACCCATCCGGGAGATATAAGGTTTTTTTTTTTAAATGAATGCTATGAATTGGGTATTATCCATATGGTAAGCAGGCCTCTAAAGGGACATGACACCACCTCATAAATATGATAATGTATGTATATCATAATCATCAGCCATGTTAGTATCATTAAACAAGACGTCTATAAATAGTCATCCCCTCATAAGGACAATCTCGTGATGACTTATTTCCCTTCCTCACTACAAAGACCTAATTGAGCAGTTACAGCCTCTCTTATCAGATGAGGAAGTTGTTCTCCTCGCTAAACAACACTTTGACACCACTGAGAGCAGCTCTCCAACTTAGCAGCAGCTGCTTCCACATAAGTGACCAGTGAAAGGCGTTAAAGGCAGCTATATATACACTGAGCTATACGCAGTAAACAGAGGATCCTCGTTAACGCAACCCTGTCAGATTTAGGGAATGAATGAACAAGGCCGATGTGTTGTGGGTGGCGGACGAAGAAAAGCCTCCCTGAAGTGAAACCCGCTTTACGCAAAGCCAACTTGCGCTTTCGTTTTTTACTTAAGGGCGTTAGCCAGCTAGGTAGCCCACCTCGCTAAAGCTAGATAGATAGTCACACACAAAGACTGGCTTTGCTCTTTACTGGTAGGCTCGGCGAACAGCCAGAATATCTGAACTTTTAATTTATCTAGCTATATTCACATAAACTCCAACTAGCTATAAACCGTGTTAGATAGATAGCTAGCTAAGCTAAGCTAATATAGCTACCTATATTAGATAGCTAGCGCCAGCTAGCTGTTAACGTCCGTAAAATCGTGTCTCAGCGGCGACCACCAGCTGGGCGATCTAGTTTTTTGCATGGTATATATTATTAATACACAGCCTGTTTAGAAAATGCATAAAAATAAAATGTAAATGTCTTTATTTGCTCAAATTGGGGCGGAAATGGTAAGGTTGTCTGCTAGCTACGCCACCGACAGAGCTAGCGCTAGCTACCGTTAGCTAAATGTCACGGCGAGCTGACACCGGGCTCTCTGGCCCAACACCGATTTTAGGGTTAAACAAGCCACCAAGTCGCACTTGTAACCTCGTTTTTAACACTTTAACTAATCATATTCCACACTATAAGCGTTAATAGTCTTGGGGCGGGATAAAACGAGGCTTTTCGTCCCTCCAAACCCGGCTTTTCTCCCCCCTCTCTGTACCTGTTTAGCTGCCCAAGCTAACCGACACCGTCTCGGCGAAACACTTTTTTGAACGCGGCTAAATCACAAACCAGCGAGCGAACGAGCCCACCGGTCGTGTATTTCGCTTCCTCGACGTTTACATTGCCACAAAAGCACCGTTTGACCTGGGTTACAACTTAAAATGTTTATTTAAAAAACCGAGGAAAGCCTTCTACCTTGTGCAGCCTCCTGCTCGCAGCCATCTTGGATCGTCCAACTGTTCCCACAGTGCACCGCGGCAGCGAGGCCTCTCCAAAAAGTGAGGTTTAGTTTCAGGAGGAACTAGTTTATCTTTTTTTTTTTTAATTCCCCTTCAGTCCTGTCAGTTGGTTACTTTCATCTCTATCAGTAAAAAGCTTTCTAGTTTCGCTTTTGCCCGGTTTTTAACCCCTTGAAGAGCTGAAGCAGGGCGAGCCTGGGACATGGAGGCAGGATGCCAGAGCCGGGACTGTGGGTACTTTCCATTACAAGGCAATAAAAAATGTGGTCTTTGCAGCTTGGTTTTCTATTATATTCTTGATTATAGTGTTTTCTTACTGCTGTTACACATTCTGTCAACCTTCAGTTATATATGACCTGCTAAAAAAAAAAATAAATAAATAAAAAGAGAGAGAGAGAGAGAGAGAGAGAGAGAGAGAGAGAGAGAGACCTGCGATGACCTCTTAGCATCACTTGCATGAATGTAGGCCATAAGAGAAATCCCACCTATTTTCATTTCTTTTGTGGATAATTCAGTCATTAAGATGTAAAAAGTAATTAAAAACTATTTGATATGAAATGCTCTATTTACCATTTAAAATGACCAGCAAAAATACACATTTTAATTTAAAAACTGTCCAAAAGTAATCACATCAGGCAGCATATTAATAAACATTTCATCTAATGGTTTCCTTTGAGATCATTTTTAAAGAAATTTTAAATGCTTACAGAAACTTTTTTCAAGTAGAAAATGCAATTATCTAGGTATCTACACTTACAGTAGTTTCTACTCTACAAAAATGTAATGTCTAATTATACTTTTACATGTACAATTTTAATTACAGATAAAAAAGAAAGAGATGACATCCTAAAGAATATGTCATCCTGGCAGTATGACTAGTCAGAACCACTTTATAGATCTGTAGAGCTGATATTTTTATGGGACATTGCATTGCAGAGATCTTTTACTAGTAGAAATTGAGCCTAGCTTGTGTCACTGGTGGCTTTTTAGAGTAAGATCATATTGCCAAGAAGTGTAAACAGTTCAGACTCAGGGGGGTTGTCTTAAATGGCACATTTCATTTCCTTTTACATAATTATTCAGATATTGTAAAACATTATAGTGGATTCCCTTTAGGGAAAATGAGTTTTATGTATTTTTTAGTTTCTGAGTGTTCAAATGATAATAGCATTACTTATATTTGTGTTTAAGAAAGTATTATATTTCCGTTATGAATCGCTTCTTATTTTACATCAATTTTTTTTTTACATTTATTTTCTTATTTGTTTATTTAACAGATTTATTTATATAAAGTTGGTGCACTCTTGTTGTTAGTTGTTAATAGTACAGGCCTGAAATGCACATGCATAACATTTCTGATCACTAAACCATAACATTTGCAGTGTTTGTTGTTTCAATTTAAGATTTACAAGGTTAATCGTACAATGTTATTATTATTATTATTATTATTATTATTATTATTATTATTATGAGTAGTAGTAGTAGTAGTCAGCAAAAATAAACAAACTCACTAATGAGTTTCTCTTTCTGTTTAGACGATACACATACAAATGACTTTAAACAAGCAGACCTGTTTTCCTGCATTGCGATCTGAAGAAAACCACTGCATGATGATTTGAATTTTCCATTTTGTGACTAAAAGGTGTCACTCTGGTGTCAAGCTGGAGTTTTACATTCAAAGTCTCAGCATTTCTTTATATAGAGATAAAAAGAAGGCTAAACAAGACTAAAAAGACTATACCAGTGGGCCACTTTAACATCTTGTGAATGTAAGAGACTAGGTACACACATTACATATATTTAAAGAAAGTGGAAGTAATTTATGAACTTTGTCTAATTTCTGTGAACAAATCTAGTAAATGAATATGTTTAATGGGTTGTAGATCTGGGTTATATATTTATAACAGTAAATTTACAGCCTATAGAATAGTGTGCTTTTCACATAGTATTATAAAAACAGTGAATTCACGGCCTATAGTGTAGCAATCTCTTCATTAGTTAACATACCATGAATTTTACAGTGAATTCACAGCCTATAGCATGTTGTGCTAATATTGTAATAAAAATGAATTCACAGTCTTTGCCATAGTGTGAATTCAGGCAATTTTGTAATAACAGATTTATTTATATCAAGTTGGTGCACTCGTGTTGTGAGTTGTTAATAGCACAGGCCTGAAATGCACATGCATAGCATTTTTGATTAGGGAATCACTAAACCATAACATTTGCAGTGTTGTTTCAAATGAAGATTTACAAGGTTAAGTATCATAGCAGGCTATTTAAGTAATATACAGTGAATACAGTGTTCACATATCTCACCAGTGTGTGAAGTACTAATCATTGTGGGGTCCCTATGGTCCAGTATTGTCTGGCTGCCAATAATTTTGACATTTTGATCTGAGTTTTAGGTGCAGATACAGATTAAGCTTTGACAGGAAAGCTGGTGGTTAACTGGGTGTATCAGAGCCACATCATGGTGTATCATTGCATTCAAACATAATATCAGGCACAAAGTAAAATGTCAGTTCTTGAAGTTCTTGATATGTTGGAATCAGGACAAATGGGCAAACGTAAGTATCAGAGACACTCTTACAAGAGCAACAATGTGGTTGGTGTGGCACAACAGATAAAACCACTAGCTGCCAGTGAGCTGTTACACCATGTGGGAGACCAGGGTTCGATTCCCAGTCTGGGTGACCGTATGCTGCTTTACACCAAGAAGAATTCCTGGGCAAGACTCCTAACACTACATTGGCCCACCTGTGTAATACAAGTCACCTTGTAAGTTGCTCTGGGTAAGAGCGTCAGCTCAATTGCGATGGCTGGGCAGCTGGGCAGCTGGGTCAGAGCATGTCCAAAACATCAGGTGGGTCTTGTGGGATGTTCTGGGGCACCTAAGGCTCATTGACGTGATCCGTATATTGGTATTCACAGCAGGCGAAATAAGTATTGAACATGGCACCAAAAGTGCTATTGACCAGACATTCTCACCAGGCATAGATGTCCATAAATGAAGTTATGTGTAATGAGAAATGACACAGTGAAAAGTTTTAAATACATCAAGAAAGAGAGGTGCAAAAAGCCATGGAAAGTCACAACACCAGCAGATCAGTAATTAGAAAGAAACCCTGACACTTAGTGCAAAGTAATATCTGCTGCTTCAACAGATGGCCTATAAAAAGGTGTCTTACTACCAAGGTGCCACACAAGAAACATCTCATGATGGGTCAAACCAGTGAGCTCTTCCAAGACCTTCGCAACCGTACTGTTACAAAACTGTGTGGCACTGATGCCACTGGTTACAGAAGACTTTCTAAACTACTGAAGGTTCCAGTGAGCACTGTTGGGCCCATAATCCGGAAGTAGAAAGAACATAATTTCACCATAAACCAGCCATGACACAGTGTCTCCTGCAAGATGTACACAAGAGTTGTCCAAGAGCCAAGAGAGTTGTCCAAGGACCACCTGTGGAAAGCTACAGAAAGACCTGCAATCAGCAGGTACAGTAAGTAATGCACTCAACTGCCATGGCTTGTAATGTTGTATAGCTCAACAACATTTAGACAAGCCTGTGAAACACTGGGAGAATATAGTCTAGTCAGATGAGACCAAAATCCAAAACTCTTTAGATGCCATAATACACACCATGCAGGTCAAAAGACACTGGATATCACCCCAAAACACCAACATACCAACAGTAAAGTGGGAGATGGGGCTGTTTTTCAGCATACGGCACAGGCACTCTTCATATAATTGAAGGAAGGATGAATGGACAAATGTACAGAGACCTTCTTGATAATAATCAGCTGCCTTCTACCAGCATGATGAAGATGAAACAAGGGTGGACATTTCAGCAAGACAATGATCCCAAACACACAGCCAAGGAAACTCTATGGTTGGTTTTAGAGAAAGGAACCTAAAGCTGCTCTAAAGCTGCTACTACGGCCCAGCCAATCATCTGACCTGAATCCAAGTGAAAATCTATGGAAGGAACTAAAGCTCAGAGTTCGTAGAAGAAGCCCACTGAAGCTTCAGGATTTAAAGAATGGGCCAAAATCACACCTGAGCAATGCATGCGACTAGGTTCTTCACACAGGAGGTCATCACCATCAAAGGCTTTTGTACTAAGTATTATATAGTCAAAAGCATCTTTAGAAATATATTTACTTAGAAAATTGGTGGCGTGTTCAGTAGTTATTTCACCCGCTGTCAGTAATACACAGTGAATATGCAGTGAATTTAAAGCCTATTGCATAGTGCACAAGCAAGAACACATAAGTCTCACTAGTGTGTAAAATAACCAGCATCATTTGGGCTTTGGGTAGTGCCTATGGTCCAATATTGGCTGGCTACTATTAATTTTAACATCTGGGCTACAGTTGGAAAGCTTGCTGCAGCTTTAGCTACACTAAAGACAGAAATCTGCTGTTTTGAGGGGAAAAGCAAGCTCGAATAAAACACAGTACCAACAGCACTTGCCCGAATTCATATTTGACATCTAACTATAACTGATAATTAGATTTCTGTGGGCCCCCCCAGAATTT
Organism: Salminus brasiliensis; assembly: GCF_030463535.1. Taxonomy (NCBI): domain Eukaryota; kingdom Metazoa; phylum Chordata; class Actinopteri; order Characiformes; family Bryconidae; genus Salminus; species Salminus brasiliensis. The sequence goes on from NC_132897.1 coordinate 6,443,497, forward strand.
CCATTGTCAATGGATCCACTGTATTTCACTCCTTGTCTCTTACAACAAGCAAACCCTTCACCCAGCAATTTGAGCTAACATCTAGAAGATGTGGTTTTGAAGTTCTATTCTATGTCCAAAAGATGTCACTGCAGTGTTAGAGTTGTCACTGACTTTAAATAACCCTCTTTCCCAGCAGAGGTCAGAAGCCACAGTATAGATGATGTAGTTTTGAAGTTCCATTCCATGACCAAAAGATGTCACTCCAGGCTCCAGTGTGAGAGTTACAACCGCAGGAAAGAGATCCTGTGAGGCACTGATTCAGCTTCTGCTTGGATCACATCCCAGTTCACAGCAGTGAAATGACCAGTGACGACAAAGTGGCGTGTAACCACCGAAACCACAGACAGAGATTAGTCACCCAAACACAGCTGTAAATGTGGCCTACGGGATTGTAATATAAAAAAATAATTGTAAGGGACCTACGATGTTGTAATATTGGCATCTTACTTGGGCCCAAAGTTACCACATGGGTTTAAGCATTAAACATTTTTATCAGAATTAGCACAGCTACATTATATGGACAAAAGTATTGGGACACCTGCTCTTTCGACTAGATTTTGGAGCATTGCTGTAAGGATTTGATCTGTGTGCAAGTGAGAAAAATGAAACATCTCCAAAACCTCAGACAGGTCTTGTGAAGTGTTCCTTGTCTGCTCTGGTCAGTACCAACCAAAAAAAAAGAGCTCTAAGGAAGGACAACTGGTGATCATGAGCACCCAAGGCTAATGTATGTGGTCTATTAAAAGATCTGCTGCTAACGTTAGTCTTGGTACCAGATACTACAGGACCCTTTCAGAGATCTTGTAAAGTCCAAAGCCTGAGACTAAACGCACAAAATGCAGTTCCTCAGAGTGGTGGGTGGTAAGATAACAGTGTCAATTACGACCACACATGCACGAGCCCTTACGGATCTTATCTAATCAAAGCTGTGGGCATTGCGGTGTTACCAGAAACGGAGTTGTTTGTTCATGCATGCATGGCTAATCTGTGTGTGTACAACCTGTTCTTGTACACACACACACACACACACACTCACACACACACACACACAAAGTTTCCTTTTACCATAACCCATGTGACTAACACAACATGCAGAGACTTGCCTGCATTTTTCTTCCTTCAGGATACTTCTGTCCAAAATAGTGTATCAAAAGACAGCTCTTTGCTACTTTGATGTGTTCCCACTGCTAACACAGGCATTCAGCTGTGCTCTGGAGTAGCCACACATGACCCTAAGGTCATCATGCCACCTGAGGTTCACCTAAGGTTCCCCATACAGCTGCAGAAGTCAAGTCAAGTCAAGTCAAATTTATTTGTATAGCGCTTTTTACAACTGTTGTCGTCACAAAGCAGCTTTACATAATTAGTACTTAATAAAGGACAGAGACAGAGAAGAAAGAAGAAATAGGATGAAGGGTCAAAGACCCCCGTGAGCAAGCCAACGGCGACAGTGGCAAGGAAAAACTCCCTTAGAGCTGGAGAAAGAAACCTTGGGAGGAACCAAGACTCACAAGGGGGACCCGACCCATCCTCCTCTGGCCAGACCATTTAAACATTAATGGTAAAAATTACCAAAGCAGATACAACAGAAAGTTGATAGTGGTGATATTAATAGTGTCAGACAGACACGAGTCCATCTAGGTTTCAGCACGGCCACCAAACAGGCAGCAGCGGCAGGCGGGTGAGCCATGGGTGGTGGCAGGTTGGGGGGGGACCCGCTGGCCGGACTGGTAGGTGGCAGCTGGTTAGACGCAGGTAGAGGGGACCTCAGCGGGCAATCTTCCAGCAGGTCGGGTTGGGTGGCCATTTACTCTAAGAAGGTAAAAAGAGAAAAGTTAGTTCTAAGAGGAATTTTATGGAGGGCAGAGAATGTTGAGAATCAGCATCTGGGTATGTCTGACGACTCCGGCAGGTCTGATTATCACAGCATAATTAAAAGGAGAGAGCTAGAAGGTAACATGGACACGGGCGCACCCTGAGAACACCAGCATCTATCTGCTCCACCGTCAACAAACCTGAGTGATCGCGTGTAAGCAGCGAGACGACAGCTCCAGCATCTCAGTGTACTACAATTCCCTGGGTCCGCAAACCCCTGGACCTGCAGCCCTTATCTAAGAAACATTAATTACCAAAAGCTAAACTAAACATATACGTTTTCAGCTTAGATTTAAAGATTGAGACTGTGTCTGAGTCCCGAACATTATCTGGAAGGTTATTCCAGAGCTGGGGGGCTTTATAAGAAAAGGCTCTTCCCCCTGCTGAGGTTTTCTGAATTTTGGGAACGAGTAAGAGTCCAGCACCCTGAGATCTAAGTAGTCTTGATGGTTCGTAATACACAATAAGATCCTGCAGGAACTCAGGAGCGAGGCCATTTAGGGCCTTATATGTTAATAGAAGAATTTTGTATTCGATATGGAATTTAACTGGGAGCCAATGAAGTGCTGATAGAACTGGACTGATATGGTCAAATTTTCTAATTTTAGTAAGGACCCTGGCTGCAGCATTTTGCACCAGCTGAAGTTTATTGAGGTTCCTGCTGGAACAACCTGACAGTAGTGCATTACAATAAACTAGCCTTGAGGTAATAAAAGCGTGTGCTAGCTTTTCTGCGTCTTGTAGTGATAAGGAGTTTCTTAGTTTGGAGATGTTCCTAAGCTGCATAAAGGCTGTTCTACTAATATTAGCTATATGTTGCTCAAATGATAAATCTGAGTCGAATGTGACGCCAAGATTTTTAGCTGCTAAACCAGGAATGATGGAAGCATCAGCCAAGTCTAACATTAAGTCTGATAGTTTATTTCTAGAGTCTTTTGGACCTAAAAGGAGAACTTCGGTTTTGTCACTGTTGAGGAGAAGGAAGTTATGTGACATCCAGAGTTTTATATCCTTTACACAGTCCTCCATTTTCTGTAGTCTAAATTTATTGTCAGGTTTGGCTGATATATAGAGCTGTGTGTCATCTGCATAGAAATGGAAATTAACGCCATGTCTGCTTATAACTGAGCCCAGTGGTAACTTGTATGATGTAAATAATAGCGGTCCTAAAATTGAGCCATATCTTACTTCTGCGTAGCTTGAAGATAAATCTTTTATCTTTACAAATTGATAGCGTCCCGTTAGATATGATTGGAACCATGATAGGGCTGTCCCTGTGATTCCAACCATTCTCTAATCTTTCTAGTAATATAGAATGATCTATTGTATCAAAGGCTGCACTAAGGTCTGGTAGGACTAATAAAGATACGTAGCCTTGATCAGAGGCAAGAAGGAGATTATTCGTAATCTTCACTAGGGCTGTCTCTGTGCTGTGATTTGGTCTAAATCCAGATTAAAATTTCTCATACATGTAATTTTTACTCAGGTATAAGCAGAGTTGTTGGGCCACAGCTTTTTCTAATATCTTAGATACGAATGTTAAGTTTGAGATGGGTCTATAATTAGATAATACGCTAGGATCAAGATTTGATTTCTTGATTAAAGGTTTTATAACTGCTAATTTAAGGGTTTGGGGTACATGCCCAAGGCTAAGGGATGAATTTACAATTGTTAAAAGAGGTCTGATTATAATTTGGAGAATTTCTTTTAGCAATTTAGAGGGAATCGGGTCGAGTGTACATGTTGTACAATTAGCTGAGGAAATAATTTTTTCTAGTTCTGGCTGTGGAAGTGGGTAGAAGGCTTCCAGCCTTTGTTCTACAACTAAGTTATGTTCTAAAGCAGCTTAAAATAGTCCATAAAAACATGACTGGTTAAAGATGTTGGGATCTGGGGTTGAGAATCTGCCTGGCTTTTAGTAAGTTTAGAGATCTCATTAAAAAGAATTCTGGGATTGTTTTTCTCGATCAGCGAGGCCAGATACACTGAGAGAGCTTTAATGAGTGCCTTTCTATATGGACTAAGGCTGTCCTTCCACGCAGAGTGGAACACCTCTAGTTTGGTTGTCCGCCATTTACGCTCTAGTTTCCACACTGTTTGTTTTAAGGTACAAGTATGATCACTGTACCTCGGTGCGAGCCTTTTTTGCCTTGTCATTTTATTTTTAAACGGTGCTACTTTGTCTAAGGTCGATCGAAGGGTATTTTCTAGATCGTTTGTTAATTTAACTAGCTCAGTTTGGTCTGACGGAGTGTAAGCTAAGGTTGATAGGGGTGGGAGATTTAGTAAACTGTACAGCTGTCATTGGTGTTATTGTGCGCTTTAGTGTTGGGGAGACGAATTAACATTTTGCCTTAGATGTAGCTCAAAGGAGATTAGATAATGATCCGATATTACTGAGCTTTGAGGTAGAATATTTAGCTGATCAATGCTAACACCCAGGGTCAGGACTAAATCTAGGGTATGAAAAAAACAAACAAACAGTGGAACTATTTTTTCGGGAGTGATAGAGCTCCACACAACATCTTTGGGATGGTGCTTATGATCCAGAACTAATCATTCAACATTAGTACAGCTCTCAGTACTGTTATAGAGACTGAATGCAAAAAAAATCCTCACAGCATGTTCCAACATCTGGTGTAATGTCTTCTAAGAAGCAAAGGAGGACAAACTGCTCTATGAAAACCATTGAACAGAATGATTAACAACATACACTGATCAGCCATAACATAAGCACCAAGTGGAGGTGCAGTGTCGTCTATCAAGGGGTGGATATATATTAGGCAGCAAGTGAATGCTCATGTCTTGAAGTTGATGTGTTAAAAGCAGGAGAAATTGGCAAGTATGAGAATCTCGGACAGAGTTTCTCAGGCAGGTCTTGTGGGTTTTTTTTTCTGGTATGCAGTGGTCAGTACCTACCAAAAATTGTGAACTGGTGACAGGCTTATTGATGTGATCCATGGAGGCCCACCTCATAACTTACAGAATCTACTGCTAATCTTGGTGCCGGATACCACAGGATGGCTTCAGAGGTCTTATGAAGGTTATTCGCAAATGATCAGATCTGTTGTGGCTGCACAAGCTGGACCTACTCAATATTAGACAGGTGGTACTAATGTTATGGCTGATTGGTGTACCTCTTTTATAGGAAAAAAAACAAGAATTTTGTGGGTTTGGGTTTTCTGAAAACAACACAGTCCCATGTCCCCTGGCAAGTTGCACCTTCACCAGAAGTTTCTGGCAGAATTCTGGTTGAATATCTGACCCGTGTTCTTGTCAGAAGTGCTAGAGTTCAATTGAATGTATTGATGTCCTGGCAGTGTCACTGTCTACAGCCATGGGAGTTTTGCTATGGTCCAAAAACAGCACCTCTGTAATTTAGAGCTGACCAAATTTAGGAACACATGACCTTCTGAAAAAAAGTGTGAGACAATGATGAGACAAAGATGAAGTTGTTTGGCCTCAGTGACCACAGGAATGTTTGAAGGAGTGAGGCCCGGGCTTCGGGGAAGGCCATTCTAACTGCTTAACGTTCTAGCCTGTTCTAGCCTGCTTTATCTATTGCTCAACCACATTTGATGTGTGTTTGGAGTCACTGCCCTGTCTGAACACCCTGTTTTGTCAAAATTACAATCATCTAGCAGATTGTTTGTGGCTATGCTAAAGAGTTCAGTGGTCCTCCTCCTTGATTTTTCCACTTTTTTCCACTTTGCATAACAGTTGGTGCAACTGTTGGCGCAGTGTTCTTGGGGTTGAATGCCTCACCTTTACTCCTTCAAACATGCCTCTAGTCATGGTAGCTAAACAACTCAATCCTTGTTTCATCAAAATTTCCCTCCAGAGGGCTTTTTCTTTAGACTTTGGAGCATGGTTTTCTTTCTTAGATGGCAGCCTATAAATCCATGGCAATCTGAAACTTGCTTGACCGTAGACAGTGACACCAGTGTTATAGCAGCTTCCAGTACATGGCAGGCCTGTGCCTTGATGGTTGTGTGTGGCAGGCCTGTGCCTGGATGGGTTGTTTCCATCTGAATTCATTTCCTCTCAGCTTAAAGTGATAGTTTGTGTCGTCTTGCAGACCTTGGCAAATGTGGCTACACATCCCAATAACTTGTATCTGCATATGGTTGTTTGAACTGATGCTCTTGCAATCTGTAGTTGTTCAGAAATGGCACCAAGACACAAAGGCTACTAGCTGTAGTCAATCATGAGCACTAATAGAAAGTCATTAGGAAGACTTTTAGGACCTTTTAGCATCACTCAACCAATAATCTGACTGGGTGTATGTATTTATTTGACCCTGTATTTATAAATATGGCCCTTTTTCCTATGAAAATTAAAACCTGTGCCACAGAATGTTTTTTTTACTATTAAGATGTATGTTGTTTAGTTATTCCGCCCCAGAAAAGGGACAGTTCAAAGAAATAATTGAAAAACTTCATATTGCCATGATACTCAGGCCCATGATGAGTATATGTAAACCTCAGACCACAACTGTAAACAGTGACACCTATTGGAGTTACACAGAGTTAGTTGTATCAACAGTACAGTGTTATTTTCTGTGTACTTTTTTTTATTATGACTAATTACAAACTGAACTTTGATTATTTATTTCTTGGTATTTCATTGTGATCCCTTACCCATTAATTGGAAATTATCAAGGGGGGGCTGATAAGTTAAAAAAAATGCAAATAGAAAGCCCCTAATGCAATTGTTTTGTGTGCCATCTCAAGATCAAAGAAAAAAAAAAGATGATTACAATCAAAGTGACTATAATTCTCCACCCCCATAAACACACACACCTGTTTTTGATGTTTTCCCGGTGTGTGTGTTTGTTGGGGTGGGGAGGTATGTCATTCACCTTGAATGCAATGACAATGATAGGACCGTAACCGTCTATTATACGCGTTGAGTGTAGGAGGTAAAATGATCTCTTATACTTCTGATTCCTTAGGTTTTTGTTTCCTGTACAACAGGACAGAAACTGGGGCAGTCAGGTTTTCCTGTGTAGGCGTAGAAGCCCTGCAGGAAAACAGAAGAGTTTAAGTACCGTTTATTTTCCAACATGACAGCTTAATAACACTTAATTTTAGTCTGAAAAAACAGCAGTTGATAAGAACACCTCTATTCCCAGTCTGTAATTAAACATTCATATGTTCACAATTAACTTGGACACATGCTCAAACTTTTGAAATAAAGGTATGGCTCCTGAGTGGTGCAGCCATCTATACACTGGCCTTATCATCAGATAAAAAGGTAAAGGTGCACATATTTGTCACTGCACTACATACAGTGAAATGTGTCCTCTGCATTTGATCCATCTGTAGTGGTGAACACACACACACACACACACACACGCACACACTCTAGTGAACTAGGGTCAGTGATCACACACACCCAGAGCGGTGGGCAGCCAACTCCAGTGCCCTGTGAGCAAAGATGGGCCTTGCTGAGCCCATGTTTAGAACCCCCAAAAACCTATTATCAATAGCCTGGAGCTCTAACCGCTGAGCCACCACTGCCCCATGCGTGCATAGTATCAGGGGGCCAGGATGTGTGTGTGTGGGGGTTAGCATCTCCTGTGACTGACAGTGGCCTTAAGAAGATATGAACGTGAATGTAGCAATCCTCCAAAGAGCCTTTCAAAAGCTGATAAACCTTCACACATTGTAAAGGGCCTTTATGATGAGGTTTATTTCTATAATCATTCCTACAAGCAGAACGTTTTTTTTATGGTATTGAGTAAGTACTGTATGGTTTAGTTTTGTTTAAAGAACTATGTAAATGAGGTACACAAGTATAAAAAATAAAGATGGAGTTTTCTGGAATAGTGCATCTACATAGGAACCTTTATGAAAATACAGTGAATCCATGGAATATGTTTCTGGTTTAAACTGTAGGTAAAGAGGGAAATACTGCAGAACTGCATCTGCATATGAAGTTCCTTCTTACATTTCTGCAGACAAATGAACAAGGAACTCTGAAAAGAAGAAGTTAGTTTTCAGATGTAACAGACTCTTGTGTCAGAGTTCTGTAGAAGGTAAACAGATGACACATTAAGTGTAGGAATATAGACCATGTTTCCATGTTTCCCAACAGTAAATATACTCTTGAAAATAGGGTTCTGCAGAGTACTGCCATGGAAGAAGCACTTTAGATTCCACAAGAAAAGTTAGTAATGTTAGTCAGCTGCTGTAATCAGTCTCGATTTCACACTGTTTGTAAAGTCTTATTTACTTAATAATACAGTGCGGTTTCAGAGTCAGATCTGTTTGTTTCTTTTCTTCTACAGTTTTTGGCAAAGGGATCCCTTCAGTTAAACACTTTGCATCCAAATTTCCATTTCCTATCCAACATTTTCCAATTAAAATAAAACATTTAATGCTTTTAATGGAGGCACGCACACTGTCGCTAGCACTGCGTGTTGACACATGCAGGCACTTGCTGACTATTGTAGGCATTTTCAATTCCTCAATGCACCACACAGCATTTTCACAATAACACATTAAATAAAAGCCATACTGGGACCACAGAAAGCCACCATCGATAACACGTGACTTGAAAATAACCTCCTCTAATGTTACTATCCCAGCCCTGTACAGCTCATACAGTCTGCCGCCACTGCTGAAAAAAAAAAATCCTAGAGGAAACACTGCATATTATGTGTGAAACCAGCCTTATGTTTGCTCATAGCGCTTATATAGCCCTCATATGATCAAATTGTATGCTGTGACTTGCCATGTGTTCTTAGCTTTCTCAGTGTGAAACTGCACTCGCGTTCATGTCCTGTGCAACACTCTGCTAAAGCGGAAAACCCCTCGTAAATAACTTAGAGGGGCTGCTAAGTGTTTTTGTCCAGCAGAGAGAATACATCATGCTCATGAGGTCAAGGAGTCTGCAGAGACTAAACAAAGATTACAGTAAGTTTCTAGAGTGCTAGTTCCGAGAATTTCTCCAGATTCACTTTCAGGGTTAAGGCTATCAGCGGACATTCTCTTGATTTCCAGATTATTAGTTGCCCCCACCTTGTAACTCCTTTAAATGATTCTTCCAACATCTACCTCTGTTAAACCCCCACTGACCAGATATTATTAGAGAGGTAGATCATTCTCGACACAACAAACTGACATGGTTGAGAGAGGTCCACCACACAGTAAAATCTTGGCAACATTGATTGTGTTGTCTTATAGAATCAGAATCAGAATCAGAATCGGACTTTGGCCAAGTATGCTTACACATACAAGGAATTTGTTTTTGGTTACAGTAGCTCACAGTGCACGATAACTGACATTACAGAAGTAACAAACACACCCAACCTTCACACAAACACACACACACACACACACACAGTGACATACACGCACAGACACACCTGTAAACTTAACATGTGCAGAGTTGTATATTTAAAGTAAAGTGATAAGTGCAGCAGTAAAGAACAGTGCAGACTGGATTAAATAGATATAAATAAGGAGAACAGAGGAGTCACTGGTTGAGACGGTAGTACAGGTTGTTCTGAGACACTATCAGATAAATAAAGTGCAGTACAGAGAAAGGAGAGTGAGAGAACATCTGGATAGGATGTATGTATGTAGTAGACTGTATACAGAAAGTATTGTTGTAATGTTCAGCTGTTCATGAGTGTGATGGCGTGTGAAGAAGCTTCTCTGTAGCCTGGAAGTCTTGATCTTCAACTGGCTGAAACGCAGACCTGAGGGAAGATACTGGAACAGGTGATGTCCAGGGTGTGACGGATCACGGACGATGTTCTCTGCACGCTTCCTGGTTCTGGCCGTGTGCAGGTCCGGTAGGGAGGGCAACTTCACACCGATGGTTCTCTCTGCAGACCTGATTAGGCGCTGCAGTCGGTGGGTGTCGTGTTTGGTGGCTGAGCTGCCCCACACTGTGACGGATGCGGTGAGGACAGGAATATATATATAGAGGGAATGTCGATACTGAAGTATCACTACTTAGTGTTCTTCTTGCTCTTATACACTTAAGAGCACTGCTGATTGGTTGCATTAGGTGTGCAGAGAGCTAGAGAGGGTCCAACATGTGTAGAACATTGGCATACAGTTAGTGTGGACAGTGTGTAAAATGCCCATCCACACTCCAGCAACTGATAACACTCGTCTCAATGCAGTACCACACCACTACTATGTTGATGTGACATGCTGTGCAAATTCACCACCCAAATAATAGCATTTCAGCAGTATTTGAATGGTGATCCCATTGATAAATCTGATCTAAGATTGGGCAGCAATATATGTGCTATAGTTGCCACTTGGTAAGGGTGCTTATAGTCTACATGCACAGACCTAGGTGCTCATAGTTTACATGCACTATATACTGGTGTATAGTGTATATACAGGACAAGCATTGCTGCTTGGATTGGAGGCCTATAGCTTGTGGTGTGGATATAAATCGAAGTTGTTGTTGTTTTTTATTTACCATAGGTAATTTGTGGTAATTAAAAGGAATGGAATTGGTTGGCCAAATGTTTCATTTAACCAGCAGTGATTACCAAATGCAGGACTGGAAACTGGATCCATGGTCCAGAAATATGTTCTAGTAGTAAAGAGTACAAACCGGGTCCTTAAAACCTGCTGTGGTTGTTAATAATACCAGCTGTAATAATTCCAACTGTTTTCAACCGTCTGGAATCGTGCAATGCAAGTGGGAGTGCAATTACAAGTATCTACTGTAAATGATCTCATGGGGGACAGCACAATTACAGTCACTGGATAACATCATCATTATCTCTTAATACCTTTGGACCATGTGAATACTTTGTCACTATGGAACATTTCATAGCACATTGTCATTTGGGGCTTTTGTTGAAATAGTTCCTGTGCTTCTTAGGGGGGGAAACATGTTCTTTTGTCCAGCACACACCCTTTCAATCTACACAACAGAAGCATGACCCACAGGAGACCTTGGCTTTGCAAAACAAGGAAACTACCCTCTCTTGCCAGGTGGGATTCAGACTTGTGCTGTGGTGGTGTTACAGTCAGTTCAGTAACAGTTCAGTTCAGGGCATGGCCCTAATCTGGCTATGGTATATGGCATACTATTATACTATAAACGTCCATTCTGCCCACTCTCTCACTATACATGCTGTCCATCGGGGGCCAGCTATTCAATAAAATAATCAATGAACATTCAAATGTTTTCTAAAATCGTGTTGTAAAGACAACTGCATCAAACACACATGCTGAAAACATCACAGTGTTTCTGGTTGCCATAGCGACACTTCCTCTAATTTTGGAGGGTAAATGACCCAATTAACCCTCTGCTCCCTCGGGTAGTTGGTGCCCATGAGCTCTACCCAATAACACAGAAGTTATAAGGAGTGTTTCAGTCCAGACAGCTTTTAAAATGAGGTATGTTATAGGACAACCAATCAGAACTTAGATTAATTACATACACCACATGTCCATGTCCAAATGCCCCCTCCAACGAATGCATTCGGCTTGTTAAAGTTGCAACCATTGCTGACACAGATGTGCAAATGCACACACACAGCCTTTCTAGTCGAGTCATAAACATGAACCTACTTGCACCATGCCTAATTTCAGATGTGGGTTAGAGGGGTATAAAGCTCCACAGCTCAATGCTGGAATTGTGGTGCTCCATCCAAAACTTTAATAAGTTGGGGAGTTGGAGATGAGGTGGGGTGGTGATCATCAAATAAATATTTTTTTAATACCCTCAATTTCAGACATTAGCTTTGTAAGTAACAAAGGCACAGTAACAATAATGGCCTGTATATAGGTGTTTTTATATATGATTTTGTATATATGATTTTGGTGCATAAAAACACACATATGACCTCAGGGAGAAAAATAAATTGCAAGACAAAAATGTGTAAATATTTAAAGTGTAATTGCTGTTGTAACATTTGATGTAGAGAGAGGATGGACGTTTCTTATTAAATGCACAATGCACATTTTCTTTTATTACATGCATTTTGCATTGTCCAGCAATGTAGCTCCTGACAATAACACTTCCTGGAAGATTCTTATCTACCACATGTCTTTGTTATCATTTCAGTCATTTACCACATGTTCTCCAAACAAGACTATCAACTGTAAAATCCCTTCTGCAGGACTTACTGTAAGTACTATCTTAGCGGTATAATGGCCCGCCTCCTTGACATCAAACCTCAGGCATGAGAAAGTGGCAGCAGGCATGAGAAAGTCTGCATTGCATCATCACATTTTTCCTTATGGAAACAGCATAAATCATTGCCTGTTGGCTCCGACAGGTTGAGCCATGTGTCTATTGTTACTTTTACTTGTGTGATGTGTACACAGACTCAAATAAATACATTAGCAGCAGCTCAAATGCGACATGAGACAAGTGGGAAATAAACTCTAATATAGACCAGCGTTATTTAATCCTGCTCCAGGCGTTATGATTTAGATAAGAATTTTAAGGGGCCCTATAATGTCAAACTGTATTTTCTTGGGCATGTTGTATGACGAAAGAGCTGTAAAATGATCCAGTTCTAAAATCATTTGTGAATCATTATAGAGCAGCTACCCCAGCACTGTTAATGTTGTAAGCTTGTAAGTTTATATTAAGTGGATGAAGTCTTTTATTCATAGCAGACAGACCATGCAAAACTGACTCTGCCAGCACAGTCTGCAGATTTCCCTGCTCTAACAGACCTACTACGCCTGACAATTAACAGGTGAGTTGAATCAGGTGTGGTTAAGTAGGAATTGCCCCTCTCACTCGATCTAGAGGCTATTCAGTTGTGAAAATGCAGCTAATGTAGTGTTTGAGTCCGTACTACCCAATAAAAATCCATGCACAAGATATTTAATCAGAATTGCTCTTTATTAACCCCTTAAAAAGTGTTATTATAGACTTCTATTACAAGTGAATAGCCCTGCCAGTCCCTGTAACTATTGAGTAATACTAACAGAGTGCCTTTTCCTTTCACATTTTAGCAAATTTCCCAATGTAATCATAGTAAAACCCTCTACAAGCTACCATCCACACTACCAGCACTGGGATGGTGAAGGGTGTTTTGGGTAGATAAACATGCTTGGAAGAAAACCCTAGCTGCCAATTCATCAGCTAACAGACTGCATTTGCTAGCGTTACGTTAGAAAGCATGACCAGCTATAGCTGCAATCAGAACAATTCAGATCCAATTGCAAATTAGGTTTAGTAGCAACATTTACAAACGTTTAACTGTTTACAATAAACCAATCAAACAAGACCAATTTAAATAGGTTTAGTATGCTCCCGTCATTTCCCGGTTGATCCATACAGCCTGTGGATCAGTCGTATGTCTGGAAAAGGCAGAACGAAGTATAAGCTGAAAAGTGGCTCTGTGATGCTAAGGGGCTGCTTTGCTTCCTGTGGCACTGAAAATTTGCAGCGTGAGGAGGACAAGAAAGATTCCATCAAGTTTTAGGAAATCCTAGGAGAAAAGCTGAAGCTTGGGCATCATTGGTCCTTCCAACAGGACAGTGATCCCCAGCACACCTTAAAGTCCACCAAGGCTTGGTTTCAGAAGAAGTCCTGGTAGATTCTGAACCCCATAGATAATCTTTGGTGGCATTTGAAGAGAGTTGCTGCAGGAGCAAACCCAAGTATATATTAGTGAACTGGAGGCCGTTATTTATGAGGAATGGAAGATTCATCAGAAATGCTGCCAGAAGCTGGAGTCTGGCTATGCGTCATATTTGCACCAGGTCGTAACAGCAGATGGATGCTAAAGACGCTTGTCATTAAGATTTATTGAATTTGGAGAAAGTACTTCTTCTGTTGGTTGTGTTGAGCTATTCAAATTGGTCTTGTTTGATTGGTTTATTGCAAATCGCTGAAATTATTGAAACCGCTTTGTACATTTTGCTAATAAACCTAATTTGCAATGGGGGTTAAATAATTTGAATTGCGACTTTATGCTGTCTTGGACTTCCGGCCACCATAGGCTGTCAGTTCGTTACACGGCAAATGCAATGTTGTAATTAGTGAACAAGTTCATTTAGTTTATACTGTATTAATAATTTTTCGAATCAGGAGTTCAGTTTTGATGGAGTATCTCGGTTTGTGGTTCAGCATCTGCATCTTTATATTAGGCTAACTATGACTTGCCAACACAGGGTCTATTTTTAAGCAGCACAGTGTTCACATAAGCCTATCATGTATCACCTGTACTGTGCACTGCTTTTGAATACAGGTTCATTGAGTGTCAATGTAATGATTGCACTGTATCACATTTCCTCTTCACTCTCTAATCATAGATAGCCTTTTCTTTTGCAGGTCTCAGATAACTGCGGCCCTGATTACTTTGTTTAGCCCGTGACAAGGCGAAATGCCAGCAAACACAGACATATTTGCTTTCACTTCTCCGTTGGCTGGAGTTCGAACCGTTTACAGTTCCAGGCAGAGTAATGGAACTAAAAAAACCTGTTCACCTGTGAATGAGCCGTTGCACCAGCGAGACTGGCCTGGACATTGGCGGCCACTCCTGAATCATTGTTCAGTTGAGCTGTATTCTACACATATAATAGCCTGGTTTGTATTTCATACTCATACTGTTTTGATAGCGTGCGCAAAACAGAATTAGTGCCGTCTGTGGCCTTTTGTGACAGGGATACTTAACTGAAACGGGGCTTTCTCATTTTTCGAGGTTCCTCTTCTTCTTCAGCCAAGTTCTGTGTTCCGAAATGAAAAAGTACTTTCAGGACCGTTTGCATATTCCACAGAATTCTTTGTGATCGCTGTCTGTCTGCCACAACAGGAAGATTATGCCATTAACGTTGGATGAAGCTTAGACTAAGCACTTTCATAAACATGACCTTTTGAAATATTATAGTCTATCGTGCAACAAAATTAAAAGGAAGTACAGACAGTACACTTGTAGACATGCTTGCACAGATGTGCAAATGCACACACACAGCAATGCTTCAAAATCTAGTAGAAAGCCTTTCCAGAGACAGTTACTCCACCAAAAGCAGGATAAACCCCTTTATTAAACTCTTTTACCTTGAACAGGTGTCCCAATACTTTTGTCACAGTAGTGATTGTCATACAATCTGAGGAAATCAACTAAACGCACACTATGGATTTAAAAAAGCAGTGTCTGAATATATGATGGATATATCCTTTTGTGACAGTTTGTCCTTTTATAGATCTACCTGTAAATGCTCAAGGAATCCACCATGGTCACCATGTGATGGGGTCCAGTTCAGATCCTTACTGCAATGTTCCAACATCTTGTGTAACGTTGTTCCAGAAGAGTGGTGGCTGTTACTACAAAGCTTGTGGTTTACTGAGGTACGTGCTGATCACTGTCAAGATAATGTCAAGCATTTGTTATCTTGGGCAGTGCATTATTAGATCTGTTTGCAAGCCATCTGGATCAAAGGTACAGTTTAAATAGTCCTCCCCTTTACCCTAAATGACATTGAGCATCCAAGTCTGGTGTCTGCTCAAGCAAAGCCATTTTAAAGGTAAACGCTTGTCTAAAATGGTACGGGTCCTAAAATGGCAATGGAAAACATGGCTGCTTTTCCTCTGCAGAACTGAACGGTTCTGAGCTTGGTGGGTAACAGTTTCGTTGGCTTCTCCACACGGACACGGTTCGGCACAGATTGCTTACAAACCGGGCTGGGCCAGCTTTTCTCAGTTACTTGGGGCCACAGAACTACTCGGTGGGAGGACCAATCCGAGATATTTCCAGTACAGAAAATGGCAGAGACCGTATCTAATAAGAGAATAGTCTATTTCAGTTGCACTGAACATTAGTGTGGCAACAAGCACCCTTTAATGCACTTTAGGATAAAAAAGTTTAGCATATTTAAGTTGGGGCCATGATTTAGCAGTGCTGCATATTGAAAAAGGAGCCGTGATCTATATATATATATATATATATATATATATATATATATATATATATATATATATATATATATATATATATATATATCGGGTCTGCACTGGAGTAGAACGGTGCTGCATGGCCTTATTAAACATTTGGCCTTGCAGTGGAAAAGAGGCCATGAACGCCATGGTTTCATTACTTTCCATTCTATATAAATGAAGGCACAATGTACAGAGCAGGGGGTCCTCCAAGACCAGGGTTGGGAACCATTGGTGTAGTGTGTGCCGGCTGCTAAACAGAACTAATTACAGCATGGTTTGAGACCTACTGCTATCAGCAATTTGTCCACATATCACATGGTTGTCCTCTTCACTGTTTGTCTTCCAGTCAGTTTAGTTCTGATCAATTTAGTTAAATATTTTTTTTTGTTGAAGAACTCCAGTAATATAAATAGACCTACGTGTTGTACCACTCTATTCTTGCGAGAGGGCCATCATAGTAGCAGCCATCATGTAGCCTCAGTGCTATCTATACTTTTTAGTCAATTTTATAGATAACATCATCATACAGGGTCACAAACCACAAACCAGCAAGTCTATTTGAGATTATTTAACAACTCAGTTCAGGTTAAGGCAAGCGTGTGATGGTTTGGGTATGCTGCATGCTTGATGCTAACACTACAGCATGGCTTGACTGTTCATTGACAATTGGGATAAGGAGGAAGTTACGAAACCATTCCTACGAACGAAACTTAAACCAGATCCAGGTTTGTGCAGCTGACATGCAAAGTAGAGAAAAACAGGAGAGGAAGGTGGACTTTCTAAAAGCCTAAGAAAAGGAAGAGATGTTGACACGTCTGGTGAGCAGCACTTAAATGCTTAGCTGTGCAACAGGAAGGAACACACTCTCAGGAATTTACCGCTACTTCTGAAGAATTAACTGACTTTCTTTTCACAGGAAGGGGCTGAAAAGGATGCTTCCCGACGAGGGGCCCATGCACAATCATGTGAACATCCAAAACATGTGAACATCCAGTACAGTGTCTAAGAAGTCCATTGCAACACAACTTATGCATGACAGTTTATAACCAATACAGAAAACACTGCAGCTTGTAGAGTATCTATACCCACCTAATGGTGAAGTCTACTGGTTTTTCAAATTTTCTCCATAATTCAATCTTTGATATGTAAACAAAGTCAGAGATAATTTTTGAGTCTGGCGGGTATTTTGTACATTGTGTTAAATTGTAACAATGAATGGACCAATAGAAGTGCACCAAAATAGCTTGAAATATTTATTTTTACATTGACTTGCATTGAAAGTTAAAATTACGGGGGTTCCTGCATTAAAGTGCTATCTATATCCATATTCATCAATATCCATTTTATTTACTTTTCAAAATGACTAGTAAAGCCACATAGGTCTTATGTGCTTTATATGTAATGTTGATTATTGGAAAAATAATGGCAAATTTCAAAATATACATTTTCTTTTTGCCTTGCAAAACCATATCTTTACTAGAAATGACTTTGCAAAATATACGGAATCACTTAAGTTTTGATCAATTCTGCTCAGTTTCATGTTCAATAATAAGTCTGATATTTTATTAAGTAAATTATTGTCATGCTATCTGCCTTGATATTATTGTATCAGTAATTTTCACATACGAGGCATTCAGCATGTTCATCTAATTATAATTCTATGGGTAGCTGTGGCCTAAAGGCTAGATTAATTGACTTGGAACCGGAAAGTTTGCTGGTTTGATCCCCTGGACCAACAGGAAGCAGAGGAGTAAAGGAACAGCATTTCTCCTCCCTTAGCACTTAACCCCCAGTTGATCCCTGTGTTGCTCCCAGTGCCCACCACTCTGGGTGGGGTATGTGTTCTCAGTGGTTCTTGGGCACCTACAGAAGACCAAGGGGTGGTGAAAGACCATGTGCGGGGAAACTCGTTACACATCTGGACATACATATATATATATGTCCAGATGTGCAATGAGTGTATATATATATATATATATATATATATATATATATATATATATATATATATATATATATATATACAGTCATGTGAAAATGTTAGGACACCCCCAACTTTACATGTATTAGATGTAAATTGTGTAAAGGTCCTACAATTGGGCCTACTTAAAACCCCTCAGCTACAACATCCTCACCATGATAAATATCCATGTGTCCACAATGTCCTCCTTTACGAAAAAAGCCAAGCATTCCAATCACATGTTTTTAAGATGATTCTCAGCAGACATTTAGCCAGGTGTGTCCAGACTGGTATTTGCACAGTATTAAATGTCTCTCTGTTCTACTAACTAGTCTAGTCTTTAAATGTCTGTGATATGATTTGCAGCTGAATCTGACTTTTGGCCTGAAGTTAACTTTTTGAAATTGAAAGTATTTTGAAACATTTTTGAATCATGCACAGCATCTGTGTCCAAACATGACAGGGAAGGGGGAGGAGGGTGTAAATATGACGGGAAGCAATTGGACATCTTGACTGAAGTTGTGGGAAGTGGAGATGCCTTCAGGGTACGATGAGTTTATCAGATAATGAAAGTGAAATGAAGCTCTTCAGCAGGTGTATAAATATAGTTTCTCCACCTGAGCACAGACACCTTCTCGAAGAGCTACACACACCTGCATCCGACGCTCATACAACACAGCAACAGGCATGTCGACTGCAGTGGCAGCTCTTCTGCTCATTACAGCAGCAATCTTGGGCAACACAGAAGGTAGGGTGTGCATTTGCACATGCACATAAACACACACAGACACACAGTTGCATGCACAATATTTTTGTTGTATATTTTCAAAGCTTAGAGGAAACAATAGAGGAAACTGGGGTTGGAAGTTTCATTAAATTATGACCTAATGGCCAGTTAGTTCACAAGCTGCTGGCTGCAGCACTGAAGCTCTATTGTGCATAATGTGAACGTGCCACAGTGCATCTGTGTCACCCATAAAGGTCAACAACATTTCCATGTTCTGATCTTGGCTGTGGTTTGAAAGATCCCTCTGTGGTTCTTTATGAAGACGGACTTTCAGTAAATCCCACAGGAATCCAGAAATCCAGAAATTTCACAATGAAACCAAACAAAGTGAAATGTCCAACTTTCCCTTTTCTTAGATTTTCGTCTCCTTCATCTCCTTGAACCATAAAAATGCATATGCACTCATTGATCCATCTTTTATCCCACTGCTTTGGTAATTTATGCAGGTTTTCCCCTCTTTCTCTTTGCTAGCATTCTCAGAGGATGCCATTGACTGCTGTTTTGCGACTTCAGACAATTACGTTCCACGCAAAATTGCAGCATCCTACATTGTGCAAACCACTCACAGTGGATGCCCCATAGCAGCTACTGTGTAAGTATCTACAGGTCTCTATGCAAACAAGTACAGAGGAGAAGCATGAAGTTAATTGTCTGTGATAATGAACTGATGGAGATTAGGTCGAAAGAATCTATAGGAACCCAGAAGTGGTCCCTCTATAACAGGGGTGATCTACCACCCACCCGGCTCTCTTACACAGAATGCTTACTAAACTCTGCAGTATGGCAGATCTCCACTACCAGGATTGTGAATTTTAAATGATGAATGAAAAACTCATGTCTTTTTTTTCTTTCAGGTTCATCACAAAGAGAAACAAAAGGCTATGTGCTCCACCTGCAGAAGACAAAAAATCTAAATGGGTGGCCAATCTCATTTCATTCCTGGACAATAAAGCTGGCAGAAATGAAGGTATGCAGACTCTCAGCACAGATATACAAACCCTCTGAACCAGAGATGTCAAATTAAATTCCTTTTAGGCCACAACTCTGCAGACTTTAGACCTCCTCTTCTTGAACCCTTTAACACAGAAAGGCTTATTACTCACTAAGGTGTATTATTTAGCAGCTACAGGGATTTCTGCAGAATCTGGTGGAGCCGTTCTTTGGTAATAGAAGTTAAAAGTGTGTAATAAGACGTTCGGCCCGCCAGCGGGATAGAGGCTGTTTAAGGGGTTTAACATGTATAATATGAAGGTTTAGAAAGCCAACTTTATAGTGTAAGAATTTCCAAACATGTGTTACATTTACATATATGACCTTTTTCAAAAATTTCAGAGATGCAAGGTTTTGTTTTAACAGCAACAAAATCAAACCTCAAAAGCAACCTAATTTAAGTGACATCTCTCTTTCTCTCTCAATTGCTCTGTTGCAGACACACAGTAGAAAAGCATCAACATGACTGCCCAAACTGAGTGTCCTGGTGTTCATCGGATGATTGCCTTCACGGCATTAAAGCTACATACCTTGATTTCTATTTTATAGACATTTCTAATGGTTATGTTGTCATGCATTTCAACATCTCAACACAAATGATATACAAATAGTGTGTGTATGTTGCTGTTGTAGACACAAGCAGGGCTTTTCTATTCAATGTCATTCAGTGCTTTTCATATCTTGGTGCTGCTGAATAATTGTTTGTGTTTTTATGGGTTGTTTATGTATATTGTACATATTTATAAATAAAATAAGTTTGTATTCATTCAATTTAGCAACATTTACAGCATGCACACACAATCCCAGGCAAGCAATGGGACAGTCTTCATGTGTTATTTATTTATTTTTTGGTTAATAGCTGTTCATTAGTTTTGTATTTTTACAGTAACATACACATACACATCTCTGTGCATTAATACATTGAGACAAAAACAAACAAATAGACTAACCAACAAGTAAAAAAAGACAATGGGGACCCCATGCAGAATATATCCATACAGTAGCATCAAAAATAGACTGATATAAAGTTTATTGTCTTACCCAATGAGGTGCTTAATAAAAGAAATAGCAAAACATGTATATCCGATCAACAATTATGCCAAAACGAGGACAACCTCGCTCAAATCAACCTTTCCAAATGTATTTCTTTCAGGCTGTTGAATACCATTATTGCTGCAGAGTATTTGTACTACATGCACTTATGAGCAGGCAGCGTGTACCGTCAGCCACTAGCAGGGGGTGTGGCCAGCAAAGTATGAAAGCTGGTGGGGTTGGAGCAAAGAACTCTAAGCCCCAGAATACCCAGCGGTAATCAACGCTGACCAGACCCACCTGTGTGGCACGGTATAAATACACCCAGCCAAACACAATTTCCTATCACACCTTTGTAGAGGGGCGAACGGTAACTGTGGGTTTAAGTTGTGAACAGTGAAGAAAAGCTGAAGTTAAAAGAGAAAAAAGTTCAAGGTGTGAACAATGAAGAAAAGCTGAAGTTAAAAAAGAAAAGCATTTGAGTTGTTGTCGTTTGTTTGAGTAAACACCACTCCTAGTTTTTCCTTTGTTTGTTTTCCCACCGTTTTTCTATATTGCTTATGAACAGTGTTTATACTGCCCCCTCTCACAGATGTGGTGGTGCAAGAAGTTCAAGAATGCACTGAATGCAGTCAAATCCTCAGCAATGCTCCTCCAAAATCCAGCAGAAAGTCTTCTCTGGACAGTAGAGACTCTTTTTTTAGCACCCTTAATTTCAGAAGAATCAATGAATGAGCAGGTGTCTGAATACTTTTATTCTTATAGCGTAATTCCAAAAAGGCACTCCTGTTTTGGCCAACCCAAAGCAATTAAACTTCTCAGACATAATAATCACATATCATCACCAGTGGACTTCCCAAAATCAAACAGTTATAATCTTCAATGAAAAGGTGCAGACACAATAGAGCTCAGGAATCTGGCG
The DNA here is from genome assembly GCF_030463535.1 of Salminus brasiliensis. NCBI lineage: Eukaryota > Metazoa > Chordata > Actinopteri > Characiformes > Bryconidae > Salminus > Salminus brasiliensis. Next base: position 6,464,989 of record NC_132897.1, read on the forward strand.
CCGAAACCAAGATTACAACTGATGATTACAGAGTGGAAATGAATGTTTGAAGAGAACTTTAGGAGAAACTGAAAGCATACTACGTAGAGCATTACACTTTAAACGTGGAGAGCATTTAATAGAGTATGAGAAAAAGCACCTTTCCCATCTGACCATGATGGAAAAAATGTTGCCCTGACCACTACCACAGAATGTGTGTCCTTTTGAAACGGCTTGTTATTTAGAAAGTGTGAAGAGTTGTCATTCATTTCTGTGCAGGCGGTAATATGTGCTTTCTAAATATTTGTTTGCTGGTCAGTGGTGTGTAAGAAGTAAGAGTAAGAAAGTCAGTAAACAATTCAGTGTGAGCAGCATACAGGAACCATCAATGTTCATGAGTGCAACTCATTGCATTACATTGACTTCCATTGAAGGTTAAGAAGGTTTTATATATACAATCTTGGATTGACAATGCAACCCTCTTCTCCCACTCTTCACACACTGATAGCAACACCGCAGAAGAAATGCTAGCACAGGCTTCCAGTATCCGTAGTTTCAGGTGCTGCACATCTCGTATCTTCACAGCATAGACAATTGCCTTTAGATGACCCCACAAATAAAAGTCTAAGGGGGTCAGATCGGGAGACCTTGGGGGCCATTCAACTGGCCCACGACGACCAATCTACTTTCCAGGAAACGGTTCATCTAGGAATGCTCGGACCTGACACTCATAATGTGGTGGTGCACCATCTTGCTGGAAAAACTCAGGGAACGTGCCAGCTTCAGTGCATAAAGAGGGAAACACATCATCATGTAGCAATTTCAAATATCCAGTGGCCTTGAGGTTTCCATTGATAGAGAATGGCCCCACTATCTTTGTACCCCATATACCACACCATACCATAGATTTTTGTGTTCCAACAGTCTTAAAGGGATCTATCCAATGTGGGTTAAGTGTCAGATCAATAGCGGTGGTTTTGTTTGTTAACTTCACCATTCAAATAAAAGTTTGCCTCATCACTGAACAAAATGTTCTGTATTATATGTATATAATGTGGCTGTGCCTACCAGGTCACGGTGGCCATGTCCCTTTCCCCAGGGGCTCATTTTGATTTTAATATTGTGTGTGTAAGTGCATGTTGTGTGTGTGTGAGAGAGAGAGAAAGAGAGAGTGTGCTCAAATGTGTGTGTAAGCAGCCCAATTATTGTTTTTTTTTTTCACACTACTTAACCTTTGCTCCAATATCTCTGGAAACCCCCTAAAAGTAAGTCCTAAAGGGAACTGTCAAAAACGAAACTTACTGCTGTTCTATAAAGAGCCAAGAAAGGGACAGTGGGACACATCACTCACATCACATCACAAAAGCCCACAGGAGGTTTCTTTATACTCTCAGCAGCAACAGACACACCTTCTTAACTGAGCTGAAACACGAACACTCCTCTCTCCTTCTTCATCAGCGATGGCAACAACCGGGGTTAGCAGTCTGTGTGTGGCTCTCTGGATCACTGGCCTCATCTTAAGCAGCAACCTGGAAAGTAAGTTCTATTGATTCAAGTGAGCATCATGCATGACAGTATACAGTACATGTGTTGTGTATATGCATAGATGCACTGATTTGATATATATATGAAGTTGCTGTTTTTTTATATAATGTATAATACAAGAGTAGAAATAATAGATTTTGATAACAGTATTATTAGCAGTATTATTAGTAACAATATAAAACTATATAATAGCATCATTTCTGTCCTATATTATGTACATTATATTACATGTCATGCTCTTATTTTGTATTGAATATAACCCTGGTGTTATATAACAACAGTATGATTAGTAACAATAAAATGCTGTATTTCATTTATGTTATTTTATGTTATATTATATATATATACACATTACTCTAATTTTGTATTATATATACCCCAGTTGTATATATATATATATATATATATATATATATATATATATATATATATATACATATATTGTGTATATATATATATATATATATATATATTGTATATATATATATATATATATATATATACATATATAGAGAGAGAGAGAGAGAGAGCGAGAGCGAGAGAGACAGAGAGATGTGCACTGAGGGGGATGTTGTCGTGCCGTGCCGAATTACAGTCTGCTTTCACATCCCCCTGCAGTGACTCCACAGTCGCAGGCTTGGGAATATTGCAGTTATATATCATAAAAGACAAGCTCCGATTTTAGTGCAGCAGAGTTCCGGTCTTAATAGCTGCTGCTCCTTTCCCACCATGAGCCAGCATTGCAGATGTTAAAATGTATGAGATTGTAAAACACTGACCACACACGTGCACACGTGCACACACACACACACACACACACACATAGCTAAGAAACACTTTCATTTTCACTGACCTACAGCAATTCTGAAACAAACAGGCGGTATCTATTTATAGTCTTTCACCCTCAGAGTAACATGAATCAATCTAACCCTGACCAGACAACACTCAAACTCAACACTGTGCTATCTCTCCTTCTTTATCTTTCTATCATCTCTCATTCTCTCTCTCTCTCTCTCTCTCTCTCTCGCGCGCGCGCTTTCTCTCACTCACTCTCCTCTTTCTATACCCCCTCTTTCTTTCTTTATCTCTCTATCCTCTCCATATCTTTCTTTCTGTATCCCTCTATCATCGCACATTCTCTCACGCAGCCTGGTTAGACTGTTCCATTGATGTGACCAGTAGGCTACTAAGTTTTCATAGGACAGTCCTATCGAGGACCTGACACCCTATAGGATTGGAACACAGCTACTGCAGTGCAGCAAAAGTGAATTACACTCCATTGCTGCTTTTATTTTTTTGCTACTGTGCTTTTCTTTCTAGCTTAAATCTAAGTTTGAAATTAAAATATTAATATTATTATTCCTCTTCTCTCTCTCAGTGGGCCTCGGAGACCAGGCACTGGACTGCTGTCTGTCAGTCAGTAATAACAGTATCCCAAAATATATCGTATCCAGCTACCGCGAGCAGTTCAAAGATGAAGGCTGTCCCATCGATGCTGTCATGTGAGTATAGCATGCAGAATAGACTGGACAACATATCATGTTCATCAATTGCCATACATGTATAGCTCAAGAGCTGATGACTGATTCCCCATAGATGGTAAATGCAGCATGTAGCACGTCTATAATCTGAAAACTGTTATTTATAACATGTTTACATAGTTATATATAAGACTAGCATCTTTAATAGGTGACTTTGCTTACCTTTCACAGATTTGTAACCAAAAAAAGCAGGCACCTGTGCGCTCCAAGTGATCCTGAATGGGTCATCAACCTGAGAAAAGATGTGGACAAAACTCTGCTTCACTGCCAGAAGACCAACTTCAAGGTATGTGATTTACTTATTGTCAAAAGTTTGTAGTTTGAAGAAATATACACCTGTGGTTTTACCCTAACTGCAGCATCCATAACCTGCACTAGATGACCAGAGACAACCTGGCTTCTTTGCACTTGCAATACGACAGAAAGCTTGCATAATGGGAAACACATGTATAGGCTAATGGAAGTCAATAGACAGATGCTTATAACAGGAGCCAGTGGGTAGTACATTTAAACTCAGCAAAATTATTAAACATGACAATTAAGTTTATGCTGCAAGAAAACATAATCCATCTAATTTCAAGCTGCAAAATACAGGTTAGGGGCTTTTCTCTAATGGTAAACATAGTTTACAAGGCAACTCAAGGGTTATGCAACTCCTCAAACCCTGTACATAGTTTTATAGACCCTGCACTGGAACCCTGTGGGACTCAACAAAAATGTCAGTTATACCAGAGCTTCTCATTCTGAAGAAAGTAGGTGAGATCTAGTCATATATTCATGATACAGTCTGAAGAACAGAGCTCCATTCCTCCAGGTTTCTCCTGGATGCCCCCCAGTCCAGCCAGCACAGCATGGATGTGTTCAATTCCATCATCATCATCAGCAGCAGCAGCTCACCTGATTTACCATCATTAAGCCCTGATTTACCACTAAACCAGGTGTTGGATGATGACAAATAATAAGTGTCAATCCATGACTACCCAGGCTTGATCTACAGTTCTACAGCTGTCTCAAACCGGTGCTTAAAACTGCATGCCAAATGCTGTTGAAAAGAATGAACAGATGTGTTTAGAGCTCCGAGTACTAATTCAAGCCCCATTGAGCTTATCTGAACCGAATCTTGGTTTATGTTTCTGGAAGATTATCTGTCTCATTGTATCCATTTGCTTTGGTACGGGTCTGACGCAACAGCCTTCACACAAAAACCACTGTACTCTTAAACCGCAGACCACAAGTCATAACTTCTTACTGCTGAATAATCACTAACAACTCACGTCACTCAGTGAGCTCACTCTCCTCTGTTTCTCTGTGTTGCAGGGGAAACGATGCAATGGCATGAAACCCTAGAACAATTGAGAGAACTCACACAACCGTCAACAGTGTCAAATGAAAGCTGGAGGTTAACGTGACTCACGGCAGCTATACAGCTAAATTATCACCTTTGTTTTCTCGAATTACATGCTTTCTAAACGTTCTGCTCTGCATGGCAACATGGCACTTTTTGTTTCTGTGGTACAAATAAGCTTTTGTAAACCATTTTGATATTTCATTGTTTTCTAAAAAGGATTTAAGTGGGCATTTCTTTGGTCTGTTACTGTAGATGAATCATGTGTCATGTTCAATAAATGATTGAAGTGTGAGCAATGTGCAGTGTTGTCTTCATTGTCCTTTATAGTACTACATGCTTGTATTGCTAGCTTTTTTCTTTCTATGTCTTTTATGATAATAAAAATATTAACAGGATTTCTAAAGTGAGTTTCAGTAAGGGCAACTGCTCTAAAAATGCATCTTACAATTATTAAATCCTGATCATTAAATTAAATTTAATTTAAGAAAATATTTTCTTTAAAATCCCCATTACCTTTACCATATATAGGTATGTTATCCCTTGTGGCAGGATACATATTGAACCACATCCGTAAAGAATTAATAAAGAACTGGGCTGCGTCCCAATTGCTCATTACACACTACCATACTATAAGGTCTATTGTCGCTGTCCAATCACAAACATGTATGTGTTAAATAAGAGTTTGAATTTCTCTTGGTCCATTCATTCAAAATTCTTTACACAGTGTACCGAACAGCTACTGAGTAAAAGCAGATAAAAGTGGAGATACGTGTTTTTACTGGACAGCAGCAATATACTATATATTACTCTAGACAGTGCATGTTTGGCAGGTCAGTACACAAATAATCTTGTATCTTTTTTTGCTTTTTTTTTTTACATAATAGTTTTGGAAAGCAGTTGTGTTAGCATACATTTTTAATAGCATATTTACCTTCATAATTTACTGGAACTTTACTGTTTGAAAATGAAAATACAATAGAACTAACACATTCTTAACTTAATATAACAAAATAGTAATTAGATTGAAATCTGGCTGTTGTTATTTATGTTGTATATATATATATATATATAATATGTATATAATATATATAATATTATTATTCTATAATTTTATTACATTTAATTTTTAATTTTATAATATTATTATAATATAATATATATTTATTTATTTATGTTATATTTATGTTAGAAATGCTTCCAAATTACTGGACTATTACTGTTTTTTGGTTGTTGTTGTTGTTTTACATTGTCTTACACTGAGAGAAAGATTTTTATCTTTGCCATTTTGGAGATACAAGGTCTTTGTGACAGTGCTGATGGCAGCTGTTTTCCTTTCACCAACGAAATCCGAGTCAGTAGGTTTCACACACTGAACCCCTCTGAATGGCTTTATTCACTTATGTCATTTATTCAGAAATGTGAAAATTCCCCTTTAAATTCTCAGGCCAGCGTGTCATCCCGGCCGCAGGGTGGCGATAATGCGGGGATTGTTTCTCCGAGCGCTTTCAGAGTTTTCACAGAGAGAAATTCCCACCCGCTCCTAAAATGCCAACAGGGAGCCCATCTTTCCGTTTAAAGGTCGCTTCTGTGCTTGTCTTCGTGCTGCTTTTAAAAGAAGAAGCCACATGCAGTGTTGGTAAGCTGAATTTCTGAATAAGGCGCCGTTTGTGCGTCTGTTATGAACCTGGTTAGCTTGCTAGCACTAGCATATTATTGCCAGCGAGCTCAACGCACTCTCGTTGCCAGGGAGATCTTTGCCTCGTTGCCAAGGAGACCGTAGGCAGGCCTCTCGATGTAAATAGAAGCATGCGCTAGCTCGTTTAGCTAGCTAGCTAGCAGCTAGCTCATTACCCTGTCTATTTCAGTCGTGTTTATGTAAATAACCGCGTATTTATGCTGCATTAAGATTCTCTACATTGTACAGAGCTTTTCTGATCTTCTGGGAAAGCCTAGTTACACTAGAAGGTGGAACATTTCCTTAAGGATCTGATTGCAGTCAGCCACAAGAGTATAAGCTCCTACTGTCCAGCTACTGGTGTTGGATGAATAGCCCTGGATCACAAGTGATTCAGGGCTTTTTAAGGAATGCTTTTAAGGAATGCATTCAGCTGCTTTGCTGAAGTTGCACCCATTGCCTACACAATGCCCCTGTAGAAAAGTATTGCTGGTAGATTGGGACTCTACACTTGCACACTATTGTTTACATTTCTTACTTGCAACCTGCACTTTATAGCTGCTGCTCTTCATACTTGCTCATACTTGCACATAAAAGCACATTTAACTTTTATTTAAATTTTTTTTTATTGTAAAAAAGGAAAAAGTTTACTTAATTTTTCTTTTTTTTTTTTTTACTTCAACTTATATTATTATACTTTATTTATTTTGTATATATTTTTTATTATTAATTTCTTTTTTGTTATCTTTATCTATTGGTGAATGGAGGGACAGCAAAGTAAGAATTTCATTGTACAGCGTAACTGTCTGTTTCGGCTGTGCATATGACAATAAAACTCTTGAATCTTGAATCTGCACCATGCTGCCTAAAGCCAGGCGTGGGCTATAGAGGGGTCCGAAGCCCTCCAGCATTGAGCTGTGGAGCAGTGGAAGAACCGTGTTCTCTGGAATGATGGGTGGTGGAGCTCCATCCAGTACTTTTTGGATGAATCGTGGAGTTGGGATTGAGGTGGGGTGGTGATCATCCAACATCCTGACCTCATCGACTCTGTTGTTGCTGATTGCAATCAAATCCTCACAGCAGTGTTCCAGAATTTAGTAGAAAGCCCTTTCTGGACAGTGACAGTTATTCCATCAAAAGCAGGATAAACTCTCTTTTTATTATCCTTGATTACGGAATAAACAGTGAATGAGCAGGTGTCTCAATACTTTTGGCCATAAATAGGGTATAAGAAATATTAAAAGATAGCAAGTCTGCAAGAAAGACTAAGGAAGACTCTGCTCTACATGCCCGAACGTCTGTAGACACCTCCTAAAGTTTCTTCTAAATATCAAGTGTATTAATTTTCCTCTGCTCCACAGCCCAAGGCGCCCAAGGCTGTGGTGTCTTGATCATGCTAAAGGTCACAGTGTCAGGAAAACCTCACTGACCGCATGTATAAGAAACCCTGAGAGGAACCAGGAATCAGTAGAGGAACCAACTTCTGCTCATTATAGTGGCCCTACATGTTTACAAGAAAGGTTAAACTGAAAAAAATGGTCTATGAGGATGTCCATATGTTTGTGGACTCATGCTCATCCAGTTTCCAATCTGGTTGATTAGCTGTGGATCACAATCGCTAGTCCAGCTCACTCCACAGCTCCACTTCTCCATCACATCACAGCTTGATCATGCTGAGGGTGTCTGTGTCAAGACCCAGATAACATGCCCATATGGGGCCTGTATGGTTTGCCCAAATGGGAACCCGAAAGTTTTGTCCATGATGAACTCACATATGACTTGGCCACCAGGGTCCCACCAGGGTCAGTGAGGGGACCAGGAGGGGTTGAACATGGGCCCCATTTGAGATGTACACTGCATATGAGGAATATAGGGGACCCATGTGAGATTAGGGTGGGCTGTAGCGATGGAACCCATTTTGGGAAGCCCAACTGGGTCCTAATTACGACACACGTGGTTGGTGTGGTGCGACAGATAACACCACTACCTGCCAGTGAGTTACCACACCATGTGGGAGACTGGGGTTCAATTCCCAGTCTGGGCGGCTATGCTGTGCTACACCAATAAGAGTCTTTGGGCAAGACTCCTAACACTACACTGGCCCTCCTCTGTAATACAAGTAACCTTGTAAGTCGCTCTGGATAAGAGCGTCAGCTAAATGCCATAAATGTAATGTAAATGACGCACACATGGTAGAAAACTTAGCCCACATTCCACCCATGTGAGCCCCACATGAGTAAGTTAGCTGGGAAAGAATTAGTGAAAGTATGTATAAGAAACACTGAACACTGAGAGGAACCAATATTCAATAGAGGAACCAGCTTTTCCCTGAGATCATAGCCTTAGATGTTTGCAGTAAAGGTTAAACAGAGGGCATGGGTTCATACAGAGGAAGGGTCAGTGTGATCCACTACATGGTCAAAGGTGTATAGACACCTGCTCATTCAGCCTTTTCTGATTTCAAGGTTATTGGTAAGCAGTTTGGCAGTTCTCCAGCTCTACTGTCCAGTGCTGGGGTTTCTTGATCACACTAAAAGTCACAGTGTCAGGAAGAACTACCTAAAAGCATGCATAAGAAACCCTGAGAGGATTTAGTAGAGGAACCATCTTCTGCCCATTATAGTAGCCCGACAAGTTAACAAGAAAGGTTAGATGAATGTTCTCATACAGAGGCAACCAGACTGAGCCCAGCATCTACTGTAAAGGTTTTTAAGGAAGAGGCTGTTACGGCTATAAAAAGAGCAAAAATACTCTTGATTTTAGAAGAATGGATGAGTAGGTGTCTACAAATGTTTGGACACACTAATAAGCGCTCTTTAGGAATGGCTCCCGCCATCAAAGCTCTGGTGGTTAGATGGGAAATATCCAATTGGCAGAAAAGCAGATTATGCTGGTGCCAGTCAGGCTTTTTAGCACTTTTTTATATCTTCTGTTTATTTCAAGTCTACATGTAAAGGGAAATCAAATTTCCCAAATTAACAAATTAAATTGTTATGTCAGCAACGTTATTCCCAACTTGTCAAGCCAAAATTATAGGAACTAAACACCTATAGCATCTAGTGCTTCTTAAAGCCACATCACAGGACATTAATACATGTAATAGATATGAATACACAGCATAATAGCTGAGGCATTGTTTTACATTACACTATATGTCCAAATGTTTACAGACACCCCTTCTAATGAATGCATTCAGCTACTTTAAGTTGCACCTATTGCTGATGCATAAGTGCAAATGTACACACACAAATGTCCAGTCCATGTAGAGAAGCATTGCCAATAGCATAGAACTCTCTGGAGCAGATACACTTGAACCTATTACCATTATGCCTAGGTTTAACTGCTGAAAGCAAGCTGGTTCAGTAGATCCAGGTTCAGTCTTAGCTAGTCCTGGTTAAGTCTTGGACATGCATAATTCTGAGTAGGCCTAAGACCATTATATTGATTCACAGCTTGATTTATAAAAAAAAAAAACCCTAAAATTATATAATTAAAATTATTAATAAAAAAAGTCATTTCAATGTTGTTACTGCAGTGTGCACATGTGCAATAGTCACTTTGCAGGATGTGTAATGTCAAATAAAAAATGTTACAAATTATTTGCTGTTAGATATTCACACCTTTCTATTTTTTATGTCACATCAAATTATATATGCTAAATATTGTTAATTGTGGTCCAATATTGGATACACAGAGTGCATTATTAATATTATGACATGTCCGGTCACTACCTTCTGATGAAATCTGGTGAAAATCCGTGTTTTTTTAATATTTCAAAATATAACAGAGAAAAATATAATACAAGCCCCTTGTAGGAATCCAGTCACAAGGCAGAGCTCTAAACCATGTGCCGCCTGATGTAATTCAGGTTAAACATGATTGCTTAAAGGGGAATTCCACCATTCTTTTCAAATTAGATTCAACAACTCATAATTTTAACAAAGCCAATGACTCAGATTTCCCCCAGATGTTTTTCCACTGCCTGCAGTGCTACTACTGTAAGTTTTCGTATGTAATGTTGAAGATGGAAAAAGAGGGTAAATCTCAATAAAATGCTTTCTTTGTGAACTGTTCACAATTTACTACCTTCCCTAATATCTGAGATCAGCCCTAACATTAAAACCACCTGTCTAATATTGTGTAGTTCCTTAAAACAGCTGACACAATGAGACATGGACTCCACCAGACCTCTGGAGGTCTACTGTGGTATCTGGAGCAAATATGTTAGCAGCAGATCTCTTAAGTCCAGTAAGTTGGGGTATTGGGGTACAGGGTCACTGGTGGCCCTTCTTTGGTCCACTTTTGGTACGTACTAACCACAGCATTTGGAAACACCCCACAGGACTTGCCTGATGTTTTGGAGATGTTCTGACCCATCATAATTTGGTGTCTTCTTATGTGTGACCATTTCCCTGCTTCCAACACTTTAAAACCTGGCTGTTCATTACCTGCAATGTGTAGATTTCACCGCTTGGCACATGCTATTGTTATCAGATAATCAGTGTTACTCACTCACATGTTTTTTTAAACTTACTCTTGTGGTTTTAATGTGAATGTGATTTCATACCAGGCCATTCTCAATGACTTTGCTTATCTTAACACCCAATGACCTGTCGCTTCTTGGGTACTTTACAGTGTTTCAACCTTCATTCCTTGTCACATTTGGGCCGAGAGCCTCTGCCTTTTTGGTTGGGAACGTGTCTAATATCTCTCTGACCGTCAGCAGCGTCACACCATCCAATAAAACAGGTATGACCAGAACAATCCAGATTTGCAATGCTCAGCTGGTATGTTGGGGTAATGCCATGGTGGAGTGCATGGGGGTTTTTCTTTCTTTCATTTGTTTTTCCTCCACCTTAGATCATTAATTGCGGTTCAAAATCTTTTGTGATTGTCTGTCTCCCTCTTCTCTTTCATTTTCTTTTTTTCCTTTCCTTTGCTATTGATATGCAGAATCATTAGCCTTTACCACTGTGTGCAGGATCTCTATGTACATTTCTAAACATAATAAAATAAGTGATCACTTTAAACTGTAAACAAAGCCACAGGGTCAGCATATTCATTTTGTATTGCTTCTTTGCCCAAAAGGACGTCTCCCTCCTCCGTCCTGCATTCCATCCTTTCCCAGTCAATGGAATTTGTCACAAGAGCTGATTGGAAAGGTATATATGTACTGCTCATAAAGGTTTTATGTCTTTTTATTTAGAGTTTTTATTTTATTTAGAGCATTTCAGTCACCTGGAATGACATACGGTACAAACTACTTTTTACTTGGTTCTTTAAAACTGTCATACCTACAGTACTGTGATTAAGTATTTGCCAGTGCCAAGTATTTTGCCCAGTTTTTTCTATGTGGGTGTATTTGTCACATTTAAATGTTTTAAATAATTCAATTAATTTAACATAAGATAAAGACAACATGACAAACACACAAAAAAGTGCATTTATGAAAGATAATGATTTGTACTCACCCATTCACCACTGTTTTAGGTTTTTCTTCATTTGTTCACTGGACTCCCAGAGCCTTAGCAATGGCCCTGTATCCATTTCAACTCCATTTCACTGACTTACATTTACATTTAATATCCTTAGCTAGTTTGTACAGACTAGGATCTAAAAGATACCTTTCCAGACCAGAATACTGAACATACTCTACACTCCGTCTAAGTACTCTCTGAGAAGATCAGTCTTCAGTCTGTCAGGTGTCAGGACAGAAAATGCCTGGATGCTTGTCTTCCGTTGATCTTAAAGGATGGCGGTTCAAGCCGAGCCATACTTATAGCTGGAAGGGCTTTTGGTAAAGATTGGCTTTTGACCACTTTACTGGTTTACTTTTCTACTGGTCTTTACAGCATCAGGGTTTTCAATCTGATGCGGGCAACAGCTACAGGAAGCCAGTTAAGAACATAACAGAGGAGTTACATGGCTGAACTTAGAAACATTCATGGATCAATCATAGACGTCTAATAGTGTGCATAGGATGACCAGCAAGAAGGTAGCTATAGTAGTCAAGTCTTAAAATGACAAGAGGAAGGGTCGAATTCTCTGGATGTTGTAAAGAAGAAATCTGCATGGCCAAGTCCGATTTGCAGCATCTTCACTTTTATACATGACATTATGTCAACATTTCATGATGAATGGACCAATAGAAATGCTCCACAATGACTTTAAATAAAATCTTTTTACATTGACTTTCATTGTTTGGTTGTGTATCAGAGTTCCCTGCTGGTGCGACTAAGCCTGAACCGGAGTCTGCAGCTGTGTGTAAATGAGACAGAGTGCTGTGCCCAGCCGCTGTGTGTGGCAGAGACTGTGCAAGTTTCGGCTTGTCTTGGTGAAGCTCCTCTGGCCTCACTGATCCTTCAGTCTCAGATTTATGCTCAGCTGCCCCCTGGTGGCCCTGTGTTGGGTAAGCAACGTTCAGCTCTCAGCTGCTGCCTTTTCTTCACTGTGTCATTTGCCATTTTATGCCATATACACAAAATGTGAGTCATGTGAAAAAATAGGACACCCAATGAAAACCTTTTGAATTTTTTTTTAAAAACTATTTAATCATATGGACTTTTGATCTTAATTTGAACAATACTGACAAGACACAACAACCATATTTAACATTAGCCCTTGCTGCGGTGCCCTGGGGCAGAGGGGGTGAAGGGCCTTGCTCAAGGGCCCAACAGTGGCAGCTTGCAGAGCCAGAGTATCGGACCCACAACCCTGTCATCAATAGCCAGAGAGAAATGTCTTCAAAAAATAATTAAATAGTGTATTTAATATAAATGCAGTTTTTATTAGGATTACGTTAGAACACCCCCCACATATATTACCACCTAAAATGTGTAGAATTAGAATCAGGTGCAGCACATCAGCTGCAGATAACAAGAACATGGTTAGAGAGGGTTCTGGAGGAGCCTGTCTTATTATAACCTCAGACGTTTAGTCTGGTCTGCTCTTGATTATTAAAGTGAGTGGTGAGGATCACCATGGCCAGGTCCAAAGATCTCTCTGAGGCCTTCAGAAAGAGGGCTGTAGATGCAGGTGAGTCTGGGAAGAGATTTTAAAGGATTTCAGAACAATTAGAAATCAGCCGTTCCACTGTCTGCTAAATCATTGACAAGTGAAACAACTGCCAGCGTGGCCAGGTTAGACCATCCTAGCCAGTTTAGCCCAAGAGCAGACCACAAGATGAGTAAAGAACTATCTATCTATCAGTCCAAAAATGTCATCTTAACAACATTGTGAGTTAACAACAATTCTTATTTATGAACAATTTTGTTAAATGTGTAAATCAATATAGGCCAGGTGCTGGCAATATGTAGTCCTAAACCAGACTGTGTATTTTGCAGCACTGTGTAGAACTATGGGGATTTTTTTTATTGCTGTGAGGTATATTGTGATTCTTTGATTCTCTTGGTTTTGTAGAGAATAAGACGGTTATCCCTAATCAAGTGTTTCAGCCCTTGGGACGCTGCCCATGTGATCTGTCACCAGGAGAGTGTGATGTACGATGCTGCTGTGATCAGGTATGTTTAATGTCATAGAAAGAAAAAACTCCTCTAAATTCCCACTGGCAACAATAGTACTCATGACTTTAACCTTGGCCCACCCAGACTAGAGCTGGGTATCTAAACAATGGCTAGAAAATCATTGCTTATCTCTATTATTTACGCTAGGCGATGAATGAGCCAAAATGGTCGAGTAGGTAGTGCATGACCTGTCTGCTGTAGGCCTGTGTGTTTCTCTCCTACAGGACTGTACTCCAGAATTGCTGTGGCTTTTTACTGGTCACTGTCTCCCTGGTCCATTTGGAGGGAGTGTCACTCCTGCTCCTGAGTATGACTGCTCCTCCCAGTCTGCTGACAATGCTCCTGATTGGTTCCCTTTCCTCTGTGTTACGTCACCCTCTGAAAACAACCCGTTCCTGGGGCTCTTCTACCATGGTCAAACAATGTAGGTTAAGTCTCTAAATCATTTTTCAAGATTTATTTCAACAGATATTTTTTTTTACTTTTTTAAGTCTTTTAAATGTGTGTTGAATGATTTCCTGTTGAAACACCCTTCCTGCAGAATTCCAAAGGGTGCTCCATCTTTCCAGGCTCAGCAGGTGGCAACTCCTGTACCTCCCACAAACTACCGCCAGGGGGAGCCTATATTCACCACGGACAACCAGTACTTTACCATCCCACAGGTTAGTAACAATCTACTGTATGTGTGTATTGTAATACACTGAAAGATGTTTTTTCCACACCTACTTCCTGACTCTCTGGAGTAGATAAACATGAACCTACTGGCACCATGCCTAATGCCAGGCGTGGGCTAGAGGGGTATAAAGTGGAACTGTGTTCTCTGGAATGATGGATGGTGCTCCATCCAATACTTTTGGGATGAATTGGGGAGTTGGGAAAGAGGTGGGGTAATTATCCAACAGCCTGACTTTACTAATGCACTAATGTGTTCTGTGTATGTCCCTATTCAGGTGTCTGTGCTGGGCCAATGTCTAGAGAATGCTCCAGTAGCGTTCCTACAGGACTTTGAGTCTGTGTGTACGAGGACTCTTCAGGCCTGTCCTGCTACACCAGCAGATCTAACGGTGGCAGTGAGAGATGGGCTGGGAGGTGGGTTTTCATGAGGCTGTTGCTTTCTGATATGCTGTGTGTTGTACCTGCATAGTATAATCCCCTGTTCTTGTGTGCATTCCAGGAATGGTCACTGTCAGCGTTGTGGATGAAGTTATCACAGACACCAGCTTATATGTATCCAGTCCTGCAAAACCTGAATCTGGTCAGTGACTGGACAGTCATTACATGCCACTTTTCTTCTCTGTGGCATCTCTGTGTGATCAGTGCTATCCTGAGTGTCGTGCCCTGACTCTTCTGTTTGGTGTGTGTTGTCTATATTGTTTTAGCAGGCCCTGCACAGGTACCTGAGAGACAGCTGTGTGTAAATGTGGTGCTTGCCTTGAGTTATGTAGTGTACTGGAGCGGCAACGGCCTCACGTCTATCAGTGTGACCCGCCGCATTGGAAACATCACACTCAGTCCAGCAGGTGAGCATAGCTTAGATTAGCATAGTTGCACCGTTCTCCCACTGAGACACTGTATAATTTACGCTTTCTCATTTTTTTTTCAGTGTCTCTGACCAGCCGATACTCTGCAGTGTTTGTGAATGGAAATGTAACAGCTCAGCCTAACTCTGGCAACCCAGGTCTGACTACTTCTCTACTCCACACAGTACCACATTAACCCTTTAGAATCTAGAGTTCTCATTGTTGTTTTACTATACTTTTACATTACACAATTATTAATTGTTAACAGTTATATGATAATTGTGTATTCTGTTACATTTGCATTTGATTCGCACTATATGTCCAAATATTTGTGGACATCCCATTCTAATAAATGCATTCAGCTACTTTAAGTTGCACCCATTGCTGACACAGAAGTGTAATTGCATATACACACAGTTTCTAGTCTTGTCCCATATTGCCAATAGAGTAGGACTCTCTGCAACAGATAACCATGAACCTACTGGCATCATGGCTAATGCCAGGTGTGGGCTAAAGGGGTATAAAGATAAGATATTCCTTTATTAGTCCCCCCAGCATTGTGTTCTCTGGAATGATGGATGGTGCTCCATTGAATACTTGTGATAAATAAGTACTGGGATAGAATACTTTTTCAAATAGTTTTTCCTTCAATAAATCCATTGATTTTCTGGGTTCTTTTCAGGTTATCAAGTTGGAAGGCCTGTCATTGGTGGGTCTTTGGACTCTACCACTGGAGTCATAGAGAGAGCTCCACTTAGCCTCTGGCACACAGGTAATATAGCAAACGCAAGCTCAAAGAACTGCTTATTGCCCAAGTGCTACAGCTGTGGCAGGTTGGGAAACAGTAGTTCACGAACCTAGTTAGTGAAGTAAGACCTTACATTATGTGGATGGGTCAGTTATAGCCTGTATAGCTTTGTAGCTCTTTATTGATTTCTTTATTATTGTATCCCTGTTGTCCTCTGTGCAGTGGGAGATGGCCTGTGCTCTTCAGCAGGCCTGAGGCCAGTTCTGTATGGGATGAACTCCACATCTGGATGTCTAATGCCTGTCAGTCTGCTTAATCTCACCCAGTGCGGCCAGCTCAGGTACATTTATTGCATCCAGATGTTCAAATTTGATGATTTACACAGCAGTCTAATTTTAATAAGCTTTGGCAGGCTGGTGATACTTTATGAAGGCAGTGTCCTTTCACACGTTGTGAATTAACCCCATCTTGCCTAACCTATGGTCTGCAACACATAGGTCTGCAACCTATGGTCTGCCCTTGAGTAATTAAGGAACATCAGTGCCCATGCTTGAATTGTGAAAGGTTTCATCATGGAGCCTTAATTGTGCACCTAAATATTAAGGGTCTACACATGGGTGTTTGAGCAATGCCATAGAATACAAATATTTAGAACCATATTTCTAACTGAGTTGATGAAAAAGTATATATATATAGATGCATTTTTCAGATGTGCCAAACAGTCACAGAACACAACTGCTATCTCTCAGTATACTGTTTTTAGTGCTAAGGATGCTCATATAACACATTTTATTAAAGCATGACTTAACATAACAACATAATGGGGGGGCAGTGTGGGGCCAATGGTTATGTTAGAGGGGCAGACTGCTTTCTAGGCGCTGGAAAATTCATTTTTACATTATTGTGCTGCTTAAGCCTAATTTAAGGGGGGGCCATAGGGGGGTCCAAGCATGTTGAGAGGGGCACTGGCCCCCCTCAGCCCCCCTAGAACCGCCACTGTTCAGATCACTAAGGGTTCAGTATTTGTTAAAAATGGTAGTTTGTGACACAAATGTAACTGACATACTGAAATAGAACAGTTCAAAATCATGGAAAGGATTGAGATTCAGAAACAGACATTTTTCTTTTGCCACAGAGAAACAGTCCGCTTTGTCTTGTCTGGGTTGGTTCCTGCTACACTGGTCTCCTGGTCAGGAAAGCCAGATTTCACCTTGCAGGCCAACTGGACCAAAATCAGCAGTGAGTAATCCAGTAACTACAGGCCATTCTTGGTCTGTACTTTATTATTTCTTTTGACCTGAATCCTGTAGCATTTTGTCTCTTTGAATGTGTGAATGTAAGCCCTGAAGTGTTATGAATCTTTGATACACCCTGAAATGTGACACAATTCAGGAAAAGTTCACATCTGTTTACATGGCATTAAGGGGTGTGTTTTTTTTTGTTTGTTTGTTTGTTTTTTTTTGTGCTGCATGAAATGTTAATTCTGTCCTGTATTTTCTGCAGCTGTAGTGCAGAACTCCAGTCAACCTTCATGGGGCTTTGCTGGCGTGTGCTCTGGCATTCCAGCCCATCTAAACATCCACATCAGGAGCATTGTCATGGGGACAGTGGGAGGTGTGCCACAGAAGATGATCCAAGCTGTAGAGTTAAGGTAGAGCCTCAACCTTGATACAGTTCCTCACTCTGAATGAGCGCATATTATTGAAGCTTGTGCTTAGGCAAGCCTGGTATTACCATCTGGCATACTCCCTCAAAATACCTTCAAAGAATGTATGAGGGATGTATGTGACAGTTGTAGGGTGAAGACTTATGCGTCCCCAAGAGTAACAAAGGACCACCTAAGCAATTGTAGTTCGTCATCACAGCAGAGACTATCCAACAGTAATATCCAACATTGAAATCCAACATTTATTATAGAGCTTAACATCTATGATAGTTCATACATAGATTAGTTTATTAATTACTGATATAATTCATAGAGATCGATGACTTCGTCTCTAATAGCTCTTATCCAGAGTGTCTTACACTTGAATCATGTTACACAAGTAGGAAAACATAGCATCAGTTCAGATTGAACCTATATTCATGAACAGTCACACAGTAATACTACTACCTGATTCATCCTTTTCATCCTCTATTTATAGTGATCGTGGTCACTTGCTTAATTCAGAACGTCCTATTGTAAATATATGTAAATGTCTTTGAGATTAAAGCATTACAATTTTTTGTTCTTCCAGTTTTAAAGAAGCCACATGGAGTTTGGAGTGTGATGCGGTGGACGGCAATCCCTGTGTGACTCCAGACCTGACACAGTCTTTTCCTCTGACCTCTTCTGTGACCTTCATTGACACACCCATCAGTACTCAACCACCTAAGTCCAGGTGAGCCACAAATTGTCTTTCGCGCATTGTGTATGCGTATTTATCATTGAGGCACTTCCATTTCTATAAGCCAAAGTTTATTAGTATTCAAATGGTTTTGTAATGCAAGGCTTTGTATAGCAGCTTATAATGAGTGTGTTTTTCAAAATATATGAAACTATAGGTGACCAAAAACAACCCTCTTGACATTTCTTTCCTACTGGCTATAAATTAGCACATATAAAGGAAGCTACATGTTGCAGTGTGTAGCAGTAGGCTCTCGTGAGTACATAATTGTCTGATGTAGTGCTGGGGGATATGACCTCAAATCATCAGTATCACAAATAATCGAACATTTTACCTCAGTTATGATTAATGAAGGATTCTATAATTTGCTTGAGTTGCTCAGTTGGCTTCATTTCGCAGAAGGTGGAAAGATCAGGGAAAAATAATAAAAGAATAAAAATAAATAAATAAATATTTAACATGGGCAATATTATGTTGATTAGAGGTTATGAGTGTCAGATTTGATGTCAGATTAATTGTAATTCTGATAACCTTTGTGGTTAGAAAGCTAATCAATTTTTTAGTGTGACTGCAGCTTTACAGAACTTCTTTCAATTACTTCAGAATAGTCTGTATTTTGACTACACAATGACTAAATATATTATTCTGAAGTCCTACAGTGTGGGTTACAAATGTCTGAATATTTACATCAATTTAAATGTAGGCATTTGAGCTTATGTGATGTCCTTTAATACGTCTGCATGTTTAGGAGTGTGATTCCACTGTAGTTAGGATGCTGATGCCTTCTCCTGAGATTCATTTCCAACCTAATATTGCACACCTAATCCAGCTACATTAAGTTTATCAGAGATTTTCTCTTATTATATAGGTATAGGTAAGTAGATATGGTGAAGTAGGACTAGTCTACATTGCAGCAACATCAGTGCAATAGATTGTTTTTTGTATGGAAGTGGGAGGACAATTATTGAGTCTGTACTGTAGTCTTCTCTTGGCAATGTGTTCTATTAAAATGCTTTGCCAGGGACTACTATCGGACAGAAACTACACATTATCATTAACATATCATTCACATTATCATTATCACAGCTTTAACTGCTGCTTAGAGCTCTTACACTTATCACAGTGTGCTTAATGATAGGTGTGGGCATGCTGAATGGTTATGTAAATAAATAGTAGAAATAATAATGATATAGACATATAAATTACATCTAGGTTAAGTCAAGGAATCCCTTGCCAATATTGGGAGATACCCACCCACCCACAGACCGCAGATACAGGCCTGTTTTTTGTATTGTTACTTCAGAAACAAATGGTAAATACTTATAATGAAACTGTAGTGTAATCGTACCTTCTCATCCTACCTTCAAGTTCTTGCTACACAGGGAGCTTATGACACACCAGACCCCTTGATCTCATGCTATGAACTCCTTGGCATGTGTTATTACTTAATTATATGTGTCAAGTGAGCACTAAAGAAGCTGTCATCATAATATACTGTGGATACTTCAGTTCATACAGGGCTTCATTATGATGAATAATAAGTCTGAAACTAGAGCTAAAGTTAAGGTTGGCGACAGTTTCTCACCCTGGAAAAGGTTAATTGGGATGTGAGCAGCATAATAATCTAATTAATCTAACCTTCAGCATATCTTTCTTCTGTTGCTTCTCCACTGCAGGTTCAGCATTAACTTCACAGAGTTTGACTGTCAGAGGAATGACGTGTGCTGGCCTGAGCTCGCCTTCCCTCTGACACCCTACTACACTGGTGAGGAAAACTTTTCTGAGCTGCTGATATAGAATAAGAGATTAGCATCTCTTAGCATTAGGACATCCTATGAAAACATTTACCCATTTTAACATATTTAAACATCTGGACATTTGATCTTTATTTGAACAATATTAAGAGATGGAGGTTATATAACTAAACACACACAACTGAAGGAACGTGTTTAACAGTAATTTGTAAAATGACAGCACAGCACATTCACCCACTATAAACCAGTTATTACACACCAGTAGACCAACAACAACAGATATCAGTCCAGAGTGTGTACCACTACACACACACACACACACACACACACACACAGGAAGTGATTAGACTGCAGTGTTGTAAAGAAGCTGGGAGCTGATTGATCGTGGTCTCATTATAGAAACTGCTACAAGAAATTAAGGGATTTTACTGATTGGATTAATCAGCAGCTCATCCTATCTAAATTGTGGGGCTGGATTATTTATACAAACACAAAGATCAGATCAGATCTGCGTCGACTGATACTCAGCATTTAGGGACTTGGATCAGATTGGGGGGGGGATTAGTTATTGAGCTGTTTATAGTAGTTATTGATTAAAAAGTCTTGAGGTTAATAACTGAGTAATAAGTCCGGCTTTAAGGCTTTGATACGATTGAGGGGAGGATTGTTTAGTGAGTGCTGTGATTGTCTCTGTCTGCAGGTGAGCCGTACTCACAGGCTCTGGCTAAAGGGCTGATCCTCGTCTTTTTCTTCATCGCCGCATCCGTGTTAGGAACGCCGTGGAGACAAATCAGACAGGCATGGAGTAACACCTCACTCTGACTGGGAGGGGGGGGGGTGTGTGCATGCATGCATGCATGAGCGAGAGAGATAAGGCTTTAGTGAGAATGTACTGTAACTGTCTCTGTGAACACTGAAAACGTGTGTGAGTGTGAGTTTGAGAGTGTGGAAAAAGCGAGAGAATGGGCTGATGAGGCTCAGTTACCGTGTTACTTTCTCATGAATGTAAATTTCTAGTTTGATAACAGTGTTCAGTTTTGTACTGAGAGATAAAAGATGTGTGCATTTTTATATTATTTATTGTGTTTTTCACTGATTAATTGGTTAATAAACTGTGAATAAGACTCTGTGAGCTATATATTCCATATACCATTGGCTAGGCAGCTGCCCCTAAATGCAAAATGGAATTTCACCCCTTTCTGTTCATGTGTAGCTTTAGCTCATTTTAACACTGCTTAAGATGCAGAAAACTTAAACGTATCTTAAACATGGAGCAGTTATGGCTGGTACGTTCTGGTGGAGACTCCTACCATTCTTTGCTGGACATACATGTGCTGTATGCTACCCTTACATTAGATTATTCTTTTTTTTTTCATTAATATGTAAACAAAATAGTACAAACTTGGTAGAATTTGAATAACCACCATTTTGCATTGTACACTATGCAATTACTCAATAATGATGCCTAGGATGAAATAAACATTGCATAGTTTAAGAGGTTACGAATGTAAAGTACTGTGCAGACATTATAAGCACCTAAGCACAATATTAAGCCCCTTGTCTCAACAGCAATTAATTAAAACAGATGCAGGGAAACATAAATACAGTAAATAGATACAAGAGCTTCTCATTCTGAAGAAAGTAATGAGATCTTGTAAGCTAGTCTGAAGAACAGAGCTCGGTTCCTCCAGGTTTCTCCTGAACGCCCCCCAGTCCAACTCCATCAGCAGCAGCAGCAGCAGCAGCAGTTCACCTGATTTACCATCATTAAGCACTGATTTACCACCAAACCAGGTGTTGATCTGAGGAGAACTAAATAATACTAGACTCCATGAGGAGAGCTAATGAACACCGTGATGGAAAACCACGACTTGCTGTAAGAATGTTTTTTTTAGTATTTATTCTAATATCAGTGTTTTACTTTGTAAATAGACACTTAAGGCACAATAAGGGAGTATCGTCTTATTCTAATTTTCACAGGGGGCTAAAACTTTTATATGGTAATAAAATAAATATAATAAAAATAATAATTATTTTAGATTATAATTATAATATATGAAATCTTACTAAAATAATAATGAAAAAAAAATCGAGTGTGACGTCACTCGGACAGTGGGCGTGTGTTGTGGTTGGCGCGCCTCTGGTGGGCGTGTCTTGTAGGTTCTGCCCCTCCCAGGCCCCCAGTGGGAGGGATGAGGAAGCAGCTCTGCTCGTGCGAGTGTTATCACCTCTCACTCCTCCGTTCATTCGGGCCTGTTAGCTGCAGCGGATGACGACGAGATGAGCGGCAGAGTCGGAGACCTGAGCCCCAAACAGGCTGAGGCTTTAGCACAGGTGGGTAATTTCAGCTCCTGCTCCATACTGGTCTTCTTTTCTAACGAGCTTTTTACGGGTTTAGACATCGTTAAAGATCGAAAAAAAAAGCACGCGCCGGGTACCCCCTCCCACCCCCCTCCGCCCTCCAGTCTCCCATCAACTCGCTGAAGGGCGTGAACTATGGAGTTACGCGTGAGATGCAGTAGCTCGGTAGTGCAAAGCAGGGCCTGAATGAGGGCTGTTTCTGTGCCTGTCAGCCCCTGACTGCTCCTCAGTGAACTTGCACGCTGTATCTGCGCATGTAGGTTGATGCAGTGTTGTGCTGATTCATCTGCATGTCCCACCTTGAGCTGCTTGCGTAAGTAGCAGGTCTAACACCAGTGTTTTTTTTTTTGTTTTTTTTTTTATCGAAATTTGGTTTGCTAACAAGTGTGAAACTTATATAGTAGGCTAAGGCTTGAATGGGTCCAGAAAAGACTTAGAAATTCAGAAGTCACCATCCAAAAAGTGTGAAAAATTGTAAATTATTATTAATATGTCAGTGTGGCAGGCGATTCCAAACTTTTGAACGCTTGTGTAGGATACAAGCAGGGGCACTGCCAGAGATATCCAAATATTACACTGGTCCACACAACTCTAGCTAACAGTTCAGCTGCTAAAATACTCAATTAACACATTGTCAGGGCCCCTATCAGTCACAGACCCTTAGAATGGTCCTAACTTGCCCCCCCCTCCCCCCTCCCTCTCCCCCTCCAGCACCCATATGGTATTTTTTAGTATAATCTATTAAAATAATTAACCAGCCAGTTTATACCAGTTAACGCTGGTGATCTCACCAAATCTAATAAAAATCCCTTGACTCTTTTTTTTCACTGGACAGTTTCGTGAGAAGCTTCAGGATGTTCTCCCACAGTGTCCTTCTCAGAGTGACCACTTCTTACTGCGCTGGCTTAGAGGTAAGAACAAGATGGACTTATGGGACTTGTGAGTCTATGCAAGACAGAAGCCTGTTGGTTGTTATGTATAAAGCTTTTATTAGTATTTTCCTTACACACAGCACCAGTCAAAGGTTTGGATACACCTGGTTGAATGTGTGCTGATCGCCATCTAAAAACATCTGGTCCAGAGGACACTGGGGGGACACAGGTATCCAGGGTAGTTAGGATGTCGTGACGGGGGAGGGATTTAATTAGAGCTAAACCAAGAGGAGATGATTTGGTCACACACTCTATTAAGGCTATTTACTGGTCTTTGTAAATGAGTAAGTGTGTATTTATTAAAGTACACTATTGTACGTAGTTGCATGGTTTGAGAGGTGTTTCCACTCTCACACACTCACACACACTACATTTCTACAACTTAGGCCTACCTGAAACCCCCCAGCCATGATATTTTCACTACATCTACAGTGTTCTCTTTTAGAAAACAAAATTATGGTCACCCTAGCATTTGGATCAGCACACGGTCAGGTGTATCCAAACTTTTGACTGGTACTTGTACTGGTACTTGTTTGTCAGGGCCAATACCTAGTGTTTGACACCATCAACACTACAATTGACAAGCCAAAGTTAACACACCTCCACAATTGTGATGGACGCAACACTTTCAGGTTTACAAAGCTGGCGTCCTAAAGATTTATCCATTGGTAAATGACCACTGACCTCGAAGATTAGCCCTAAACTAAGGGTTATTTGAGCTTCCATGATTCAGAATTGAATAAATCCCAAACGACATTTTAAAACTGTAAGACAGCGCTTGTGTTGATGTCCGATATTTTCCTTCAGTGCGGTTGACTGACACATCCGAATCAGTGTGGGCCTAATCTGTGTCCTGGAAATCCTCGTTTGCAGTGTAGCCAAGTCCCATGGGGAGATTAAGAAGATAAGAATAGTATCAAAATAGTAATAGCGTAACAAGTGTGCTGGAAAAACTGTAAAACCCAGACGTAAACAAAAAGAGTGGGTGGAGACTTCGGTGTCCTCATGTTCAGTGTTTTATAAGCGTGATATTGCAATCTGTTGGTATGTGGGGGCTGCATTGTCCTCATGTTCCCTGTTTTATTAGCATGCTATAACAGTGATATTGCACACTGGGATTTCCAGAGTTACTGTGCTATTAGCGTAGTGGCCTAGTAACCGTACTTAACTCTGTAAGTTAAGAGTCCACATAAAATACCATGTTACACAAATTCAGTTTCTCTAACAGTTGCACATAAACTCATGCAGTGAAAGGGTCTATTGTTCTGTCCTGACACAGCAGAAGCAGAATGAACCGGATTAATCCCAGCTGTAATCCGATTAGTGACTGTAAAACAAAAACGTATCTGTGGGGTTAAGTACAGCCGACTGTATCAGTGCCATTATTAAGAATATATTTATTCACCAAATGTTCCTTTCAGTCCTAACAGTTAGTTCGAGCAGTTACTGACATGTAAACATACTGTGAACTAGTTTAAGTCCTCCTTAGCTTGGTTCTGGGATCTTTTATATGCAGGTGCCAAGGCTGTTTTCCTATAAGCCTTAGGCTTGTGGCATAAGATGTCTGTGTTCAGAGCCAGCAGCTCTGGACAGACTCCAATTATGTCCTGGTCAGCATTACTAGAGAGCAAAGGACCAGCAATATATCAGCCTTCTAAGATAACATATCCCTGCTTCATACATGCTATTGTTTCAGTACAGTACATGTCCGAAAGTTTGTAGACATCTGCTTATCCAGTATTTCTTCTGAAATCAGTTCCCCCGTTCCTGCAGTAGCAGCCTTTACTTTTTTTGGAAAGGCTTAACACTAGTTGGAGCATTACAGCGAGGATTTGATTGCATTTAACCACAAGAGCATTTGTGAGGTCAGGCACTGATGTGGTATGATTAGGTTTGGATCGCATACGTGACTTCAAGTCATTCCAGAGGTATTGGATGGAGCTTCATCAGTCCAGGGAAGGCAGTTCCAGTGTTTTGGGGGCTTTTTACCCATCGATCTGATGCTTGGCACTGGGCATGGTGACTTAGGCTCATGTAGGGCTGCTCCAGAGCTATTAGCAATGCTTTTCTCTTGAAGATCTGTATATATCTGGACGGACAGTAAATACTTTACAGCTTTACGAGTTTAGAATGAATGTAATATCGATTTTTTGGCTATTTTAAAGGTGTTTTCAATGTAGTGTTTGCCAGAGTGGCCATTTATTGTGAGTTTCACATGCCTATGATTGCCAGTGATCTTTCCTAGGAGTTGCCTTATAGGCCTATCTCATTTTATTTAAGATAAGATTGTGCAGAGATTTGACAGTTCAGACGTGAGGTGTGCTGAGTTTGCATTGCAGCACAAGCCTCGTTATATGGTGGAATAGTCATTGTGACTTCGAGTTAAGATCAACAGTTAAGATTATCTCGGCTTATATATTATGTAACCGTGCCTGGGATGTATTCTGTGATAACTTTGGCTTATCATAAAGATAACTCCAGATCTAAAGGATCTAAATCAGTAACAAAAAGCATACAACACCTAAAGGAATATGTCCAGTTTTTATATGGTTGCTTGGCATCCGTTGTCTACTGTTACTACAGTGCATCTACAATCCATTGCACTGTACATTACAGTTGTTGTTAAAACAAATAAAATAATAATAATAATAATAATTGAATATTCATGTGTTTTATTTTATTTGGTTTTAATGGCTTATTGCTTCATTTTGCATGTATGTGACATGGATTGACCCCTTGTAACTGAGCAGAGATTGGTTGGAGGCAGGCATCAGATCCGTCTTAACCCAATGACCGCTACTGTCAGCTGTAAAATATAATCCCTGTTGTGGGTATTAAACACTTCTTAAACACTACTGTATGGCATAGTGAGTAAGTGTGTGTTATGGAGCAGGCCTGTCACCGGTTCAGTCATGTGTGAACAGGTGTCACAGAGGTGACATTAATCTGAGCTACACTGAGCTACACACGCAGGGCCAATGCAAATACTGTGTGAAGTGAGCATGTCATTTGCATGGGCAGGGGCATCCCTATGCTGATTGCATACTGGCACTGACTACCTAGGGTTTCCTAAATGAGATAGCTCTCAAAGGCCAAGACTGAAAAATCTTAAAAACTCTACTTAGCTCCAGTTAGTCCTCCCCTTTGTGGGATAGTCCACACTGTCACTAGATTTGATCATAGATAATTGTGGTGAGTGCTGCTGATAGAAGAAGTTCAGTAATATGAAAAGCAAAATAGGGGAACCAGAATGGAGAGGATTACAATTCTGTTGAGTTGACTTTTATTATTACAGTAAAACAACCAAAAAAAACAAAAAGCTTTATTCATATACACTGTATGTTCAAATGTTTGTGGACACTCCTTCTAATGAATGCATTCAGCTACTTTAAGTTGCACCCGTGGCTGGCACAGATGTGCAAATG
The DNA here is from genome assembly GCF_030463535.1 of Salminus brasiliensis. NCBI lineage: Eukaryota > Metazoa > Chordata > Actinopteri > Characiformes > Bryconidae > Salminus > Salminus brasiliensis. The sequence goes on from NC_132897.1 coordinate 6,491,727, forward strand.
TACACATGCACATAGCCTTGTCTAGTCCATGTAGAATAGGACTCTTGTGCCTAATGCCAGGTGTGGGTTTGAAGGGCATAAAGATCCCCAGCACTGAGCTGTGGAGCAGTGGAACTGTGTTCTCTGGAATGATGGACCAGACAGTACTTTTGGGATGAGTTGGGGATTTGAGGATGAGGAGGGGTGGCCATCGTCCAACATCCTCACCCCAGTAACGCTCTTGATTTTGGAATAAACCATGAATGAACAGGTGTCCCAATACTTCTGTCCATAGTAGTGTGTAAAAAAAAAAAAGATTAAGTAGAGGTAGGTAGCACTATATTAAACCTTATTGGGTCATATCCACCCCTACCATCCAGGGTTCAGGGAAAATAATGGCCCGTATTTATAAACTTCTCATAGTAAGAACGCTGATCTGGGATCAGTTAGGTTTCACTGAATTCAGTTAGTCAGACGATAAGAGGTGATCTTAGATCAGTACTATAAATCTGAGATATATAATGAGGCCCATTCTTTGTTGTACTGTTCTCATATCCTGAGGGTCAGAACACACTTCACACTTGAAGAGCCTAACAGTCCTAACAGCAGTGAATTGAATCTCTATCCCCAAAGTAGCTTTCTAGGAAAGGCTTGATTTAAATTATTTGCACTGTGTCAGTGTTGTATGATTGCTACAGAATCTTATCAGTAGCACAAGAGAACAGTTTTCTTATCATTGCAGGGCTGAGTGAACTCTTCACTTCTTTGGGTCTGTTCAATAAAGCGTATGGTTAATGTGTTACCAAAGAATTCCTGACCAAGTTCACATATGGTCTCCTGTGGTCCGCCACTCATTTTGCTAAACCCCTTAAACCCTAGGGGGCCATATGGCCCCAATGCTTTAATTCCCTACTTTGATAACTGCATAACTTATGTGGCAGGTTAGTTACCAGCATGACCAGCTTCAACAAAACTGCTCAGCCAGCTTTACCAAATCAGTATAATCAGCTTAACAGCCATATCAGCCAGTCATTTTTCTAAACCAGCTCAACCATCAAACTCAAGTTTTACTGTACACTTAACCAGCTGGCTTACCTGCATAGGGTATGTATTCTCCTGGATGTCAAACTTTTAAACCACCTCGACCATCTGAAAGCAGCACAAGCTGGCCTTGAGTTGGATTTTCCAGCAGGGGAGATACGAGACATTCAGACAGAGATTAACTAGTAGTTACTTAATAATAAGCCTGCAGTTTAGGGGATTAGGCACTTCCAAATCTCAGCAAAGGAGAAATTGTTGCATCTTTGTTTGTTAAGTATTGCTAGTTACCCATATCTTCTTCTCCCGCTGTGCTCTGCTCACTCACTCTTTATTTCATTTCTCTTTTCAGCCAGAAATTTCAATGTGCAGAAATCTGAAGCAATGCTACGAAAGGTATGGTACTTTTTTCTCTGATTCTTTATATAAAACATATGGCTTATGCTTTAGAAGAATTACTGTGTGTCCAATTTAAAGACACATTTTAATAGCATGCTGTCAGAAATTCCTCATTATATGAAAATGTGCTGAAAATGTAAGTATGAATGTATGAAAATGTATGAAAACTACAAAACCTGCCTCTGTTGGGCCCTTAAGCAAGCTCCAGGGGCGCCATAGACAGGCTGAACCTGTGCTCAGATCCTGGCTTTTTCAGCTGGGATGTGCAAAAAACTAGGGTAGTGGTTGCATAGTGGTTAGGGTGCTGGGTTATCGTTAACCAGGTTATGGGTTCGAGACTGGGCCCTCTGCTCAAGGGCGAATTGGCCTGTTAGAGGAGTGTATCAGTATGAATTCTTCTAGTGGGAGATGTCCCTCAGGGTGTGGTGGGAACCCAGCTGTGAGTTGGAATTCATGCAACAGACTCAGTTCGATGAGTCACAACGTTAGCCAGTCACAAGCTGGCAGCACTCATGACCCTGTTCCTGGTTGGATTCTGCTGATTCAATTGTGTCAGGGTTATGTACTCCACTGACCCTATATTCTCAGTTCCTTTATAATCAGTGAAGGTGACACAATTCACTCAGCCCTACATTGTTCTCAAATATATATATAAAAAAAAGGAAGTTCGATGGTTAGTTTTGAGAAACCCAACATTGCAAGAAGCAGCTTTCTTTGGTTCACAATACACACAATCCTAAAGGATACAACAACTTAACGACTTTACACTGATGAACATGACTACAGTTAAAGTATGACTCTCTTAGCGCCAATTATCTCAAGTCTTGACATGTTAGCTTAGTCTCAAAAAACTGCTCCGACCGCTGTGGAGTGAACATACACAGAATAGCCATAAATGTTTCCACCTGTTCAGAGAGAAAGACATTAGAGATTAATGAGAAGAACCACAGTACACACCATGTGTTGTTTTTCCAATGCTCCTCAGGTGAAAATAGAGAGGGTATTGGGAGACTCACATACTACCACTAACACACAGGTACTCTGGTATCTAGGAAGGTATCTCCCTGGTTTCTGTTTACATGAACATTTACATTTAGCAGATGTCCTCACGCATGCCCTTACAATGACATACTGTCTACTCAAAAAGCTCTTCCTGGTTTAAATCAAGGGTATTCAAATAGAGCTTATAATGCTTTTGTTGGCGTAACTGTCTCTACTGTCCAGGGAAGAAGGTGGTCTACTAGATTTTGGAGCAATTCTGCTGTGAGAATTTGATTGTGTTTAGTAACCAGAACATTAGTAAGTTCAGGATGTTGGATGATCACCACCCCACCTCATCCCCAACTCCACAACATACCAAAAGTGGATAAAAAGTTGGATGAAGCACCATCCACCATTATTCCAGAGAACACAGTTCCACTGCTCCACAGCTCAATGCTGGGGGCTGTATACCTCTCTAGCCCACGTCTGGCATTAGGCAGCATGGTGCCAATAGGCTCATGTTTATCTGCTCCAGAGAGTCCTATTCTGTTGACAGTGCTTCTGTGTGTACATTTGCACATCTGTGTCTGCAGTGAGTACAACCTAAAGTAGCTAAATGCATTCATTAGAAGGGGTGTCCACAAATATGTGGACATATAGTGTACCTCTGGGTCAAGACGTTTCCAGAAACAATTTGTGTTGTGTTTTGACTGTGGTTATCAATAGCACATAGTTCCGCACTTGGCATGAAGACCTGTCCTTCTAGTATTTTCCAGCACAGCTTCTTCCACAGTTGCCTTTTTGAGAGAAGGTCAAAAGTAGTTTTCACGTTCTTTAAATTACTAGAAATAAAGGAGTTTGGAAGTTTCCAAACGTTTACCAATCACGCCCAAGTCCATAAAGTCCATATATGAAAACTAAGCTGCAAAAACAGCCCATTTAGGAATCACTCTTTATATATCTCTTCCAATTCAGCTTACAACAGCTCTGCCCGCTCACACTGCCGTTCTCAGAAGTGCTTCGGCTCGAAGTGCCTTTGAATGAGGCACATTAAAAGGCAGCCAGTCGGAACAGAGTTTATTTATTATGCTTATATCCATGTTGAGCACAGTAACACAATCATCCTGCTTAATTATAAAGGCTTCAAATAGGTTTACAACACTATTTTAAGGGACCACTTTTTACCCATTCCATGCACAGTCTATGAAGGTAGATGGAGTCCTTTTCTTTGGAATTTTACAAAAGTAAAGAGGGCAATGGATCATAAATACGTTGACAAGACTCCTTAGGGGGGGACAGAACTTGCCATGTGGGCAGAAATAGGTTTGTCTCAGTGTTAGAACAGGATTGGCTGTTCAGAGGCATTGAATCACCTAGATAAAGAGTTAGCATGCAGTTGGAGACACTGTCAGTTTGAGACGGTTGGATACAGTTGAGCTGACTTGGAGTGAGAGAAAAGAAGAGTTTGAGAAGATTGTTTAGAGGACATAGATAGTGAGGCCTTATCAGTACAGCCTCCACTCTGGCTGAGACATGGGGCTGAGAGAAAGAAAGACATGTTATGGTTATTGATTTATTAATTGTTGTACCAATCCGTTTTTTTAGTTCCATTAGGTATTAGTTCTTCCTATTTTGCCATCGTAAAACTGCAAACCCTCACTTCGCATTTTATAGCTTAATCATAAAATTATGTCATTCATTCTTTACCCTTTGCCAGTTATGTCCACTGGGAGAAAATATGTAAACTGATATGTCTGAAAACTGAGGATAAATGGAACTGTATAGGTGTGGCGCTGCACAGACTGTTGACGCTAGAAAAGTAATGATTGAATTTATGTTCTCTATGCTCCCTAATAATTTTATTTTTGTTCAATGGCAGGAGCAGGACAATAAATTATATCTATATGTTACCCTATTAGAAAGGTTTGTGGCCGCTCGGTTGAGTTGCCCAAATAGGGTAAACAGAATTAAATGATAATGTTAGCTCAGCATAAACACTGCACAAGAACATATCGCCAATTTCCTAGCTAGACTGAATTGAACACTGTACGTTGAATAGCTATTGCTACAACTATAGGATCACTCAAACCACATACAAGTCAATACAAGTGTAAACAGAATGCGTGATCAAATTCTGCCAGGCAATCGGAAATACGTCTGTCGAAAAAAACATTACTACAAATATTAATAACTGTGGATCTTGGCTTCCTTCTCTCCCTCGCTCTTTCTCTCTCTCTCATGTGTGTGTGTACACGCTCTTACTCGCACCAATTTACCGTTAGATGATGGCAGTATTACAGAGTTTGTTCCCTTACTGTTTAAAAAGCCTGGTGCATATTCTGATAGGGCTGTTACAGGAATGCAAGAACCATCGATTGTTCCCCTGTGTTGTCGAAGAACCCCCACTGTTCCCCTAAACCATTCACAGTCTCCTGGTGCAGAACAATTTTGATGAAAAAACGCTGTGTACAGAAAGTAAAATGGAAATGATGTATGTGTTGGTGAGCTTCTTAAGTGGAACACTAAAATCTGATCTAATCTAGTCACACCGGTGACACATTTTAATGAAACATTAAACAGAATCCGGTCAAAGTAGATCCAGATACTATACAGATACAAGACATATGTTAATGCCAGGGCCTTAAGTAGCACCTTAATTTTTAAGAGTAAAGTAGTCATTTTGTTCCTCTCTGATCATTTTCTTTTATTTTATTGATAATCATTTTTATTAATAAGTAAACTTTATGCCAAAAAAAGATTCTGAGATGCTTGAAAACTGTGGGCCCTGATCTCAGAAATGTTCTCCTTTACCTTTTAGCATTTGGAGTTCCGGAAACACATGAAAGCTGACACTATCACTGCTGACTGGAAGCCCCCTGAGGTATAATGCACACATAATGGACACTATACAACCTAATGGAAGTCCCAGTTGGAAGTCCCAATCAGAAAACAGTCTCAAGTTTCAGAGATGGCATTTCCATTATTATCTTATTCTTATTAGATTTCTTTTAGGCTGCTGTCGAACCACGTTTTTCTGTTGAGTTAGCCTCAGCATTAATGCTAAAGCTTGACAGAGTTCAGATGTTAACCTTTATTCTTTTATTTCTGCCTGTTGCTGTTGTGCTCCCCGTCCAGGTGATAGATAAATACCTCTCTGGAGGCATGTGCGGCTACGACAGAGAGGGCAGCCCTGTCTGGTATGACGTCATTGGGCCTGTGGACCCCAAAGGTCTCCTTCTGTCAGCTTCCAAGCAGGACTTCATCAAGTGCAAAGTCAGAGACTGTGAGATGCTGCAGAAAGAGTGCGACTTGCAGAGCAAACGGGTGCGTTCTCAAACCCAGTGCTTCTTAAACTGGTCCTCAGGGACCTGCAGACGGTCCAGGTTCTTTTTGCAAACCAGTAGGCAACATATAGAGCAAAAATGTAGACCTTCTGAGGGTCTTTCTCACTCTGAGGACTGGTGTGATAACCACTGCTTTATAAACTCTATAAATCACATCCATGCTCACCTGTCCTACCTGTGGTTGAGTTAACAGTCATGTTATTGATTGCAAAAGCACAGGGAGATACGTTATCATCATTTACATAAGATCACCCAGTAGAAGGGGGAAGATAGGAATACGGAATAGGAAGATATAGCTCTTATTTTATATATATATATATATATATGTCCATATATCTATATATATATATGGTTTGATAGTTATAAATATAAAGAACATGTATTTTCACAGGTGCTTGTTTAATAGCTGTTCTCCTGAAATATTGTGAAATACACAGTCATAACAGAATATACCACCTACCTAATAGTGGAAATAACCACCCTTGGCTCAGATGACACTACGAGACATCTTGACATGGTCTGTATTAGGTGATGGAAGGTGTTTATAGAGAGTAACTGCTCCACACTGGCACGCCAATTGTTCAGTTCCACTTGCCGGAGCCGTCATTCCTCTTTGGCATCAATGGCCTGTGCGGCACCACAGTTATGCCATTGGGAGGCACTTAAGGTGAGAGAAGTTTATTCTTGGTACACCTTCACAACAGCGGCTGTAGAACATCCCACAAAGTTAATCATTTCCGAGATGCTATCACCCTTTACCCGGTACCCTATTATCACACCCTTTTTGGACATTAGCCAAATCACATCCTTTGCCCATGCCGACTGTTTTGCACTCGCTACAACTGACTGGTGTGCATCAATATACCCTTTCGCATGGCATCGGTGACGTCCCGGACACAGTGCATTACAAACCAGGGGTAGTCATAATATTCTGATATGACTGTGACAGTGGGCGAAGGTCCTTCTAGAGCCGCCGTAGTGAAGGTGAACAGAGAATGGACTTCACACATTAAGTGCCTCCCAACGGCATAACAGTGGTGCCCCATAGGCTATTGAGGCCAGATGTGGAATGTGTACTCCGGCAAGTGGTACAGAGCAATTAAAGTGCCACTGTGAACCAGTTATCCTCTATAATCACCTCTATAAACACCTTCCCTCACCTAATACAGTCTATGCCACCACTTCTTCACATCTTGCTAGTTTCATCCAAGCCAAGGGTGGTCATAATGTTCTGATGACTGTGTAAGTCTGTGCAAACGTCCTTCCTCTATTTTTATGTCTAAATAAACAGGATAAAGTGAGAACTGTCACTTCCCATGTTTAATTTTTTGTTGACACCCTTCTATATCGGATGTCTCCTGTTCTTCTGCTGTTTGTTTATACAAAGCGCCCGTCTCTCTCTCTCTTGCATATCAGTTGGGGAAGAACGTGGAGGCCATCACAATGATATATGACTGTGAGGGTTTGGGTCTGAAGCATTTATGGAAGCCTGCTATAGAACTCTATGGAGAGGTAGGATTATATCCCTGTGTATTTAGCGTATCTGTGTGTACTCTAATGACCTTACCCTCTGCTTTGCCTCAAACATGCCTCTGTTGAAATGTAAAATGTGTAAATATTTACATGTCATGACCCCTTGCTGAACATGGCTTAAAAAAGGGGGACAGTTCTTGGGGACAGAACTCTTGAGCAATCAGCAGATGTTTATTTCTTATAGGTCCTGACCATGTTTGAAGACAACTATCCGGAAGGTCTCAAGAAGTTGTTTGTAATAAAAGGTTTGTTCTCATATCCAGTTAAATATTGACACAACATTTGTAGTTTATGCATAAATGATAACTACACAGTAACACAGCTATATGAACACAGTTTTCTCTGCATTAGTGAACGTGGATGGATTGTGCTAATGACTTGTAACCTGATGGCTTGATTGCTTTTATGCTACAACGTTTTGTTTGTTTTTGCAGCACCCAAATTGTTTCCTGTGGCCTATAATCTGGTGAAGCACTTTCTGAGCGAAGACACTAGGCGCAAGATCATGGTTCTGGGATGTAAGATAAACAAACCTTTTGTGTTATCTCACTGATTGATCACTGATTCTCACTTATTGCTGTTGACTTTTGCTAGGCATGAACCAGTGAATCTGCAGTGTAAAGTCAAGCCAACTTAAAATATGTATTATATATTATATAAGTAACTGATTACAGAGCAGAGAATTTAACTTCAGCTGCAGCTCATTTACTAATGTTTTTAAAAAAATGTGTTATGAGAATTTTTGGCGGAACTAAGTTAAATGAACTCTAAAACACTCTATATGTTATTTAGTTGTTTTACAGTGTGATTTTTAATTAAAGCCCATGGGAACCTAAATCTACTTTTCTGTCTAATGAAGTTAACCTAGCTCTTTAGGGCCCCCAGTTTAAATGTACAAAGTATGTCTCAAGAATATATTCCCAAAGTCTAATAGAAAGTCCTGCTGTATGTCACCAGTATTGCTCTCCTCGACATAGAAAAGTGGGTCAGTTTTGCCTCAGCATACCCCTGACCAATCACAAGGCTAACATGGCGTCACCATCTCTCCAAGTCTGAGCAACCTGGAGAGCTAAAGATTAAGCGAAAGCTAAACCTGGCGAGCTAAAGCTCAAGCCGCAATTTGGAGAGTGGCTACCATGCACGTCCTATCATTCTTAACGTCCAGCGTCTGTCACCTCTCCGCTTCACTGTGGAATTTAGTGGCTGGGTGCCGGGATGGACGGAAAGTCCCCACACAGCACCGTAGCCGGGGATATCTGCTGCCTGCAGCACCCCATCTCGTAGGCCACTGCCGGAATGGAGACGTTTTTATAAATGGGCTGATAACTTGGTTACAAATAGCAAAACCTTAGTAAACCGTAAAGAATGGTAAATTCACAGCCACAGTTTAAAGTAAAAAAGCACAAAAAATAAAACACAAATCAGCGTTGCCTTGGTAACTCTAAATATAGATTATTAATATTCGAATATTGAGACCATACCTAGACCGAGGTGTGAGGAATGAGCTTTAAAATAAAATATGTAAGCATTGTAAAGTAAGAGTTAAAGTCCTGCTCTACTGATTAGGGCCTGGCTGATATGGACCTTTTAGTGGGTGCAATATAGATACCGATTTCAGAGGGCTACAGTTTCAATAGGCGATATATAAAATGAAGCACACAACTAAAATCTAGAATGTAAAATTATATGTCAGTTGTCCGTAGTTTCTCAAATCTCTTTATGTGAGTTACATGTTTGTATAACATAGCTTATATACATACAGTTAAACAGGGGGCTCAGTTGGGTTCTTCTGTGGGAAAGGTGTTTTGGCATTGTGTGTCTACATCTTGATGCTGCCGTGACCAAATTGCACATAACAGATAAACAGCTCAGTTGTATTTTAATTGAATGTTCAATACTAAGGTGTACCCACAGCTTAAGCACTGATTGTGATCGAAATTGCATCTGTTTTAATCCTGTTCAGCGAATTGGCAGGAAGTTTTACGGAAGCATATCGACCCTGAGGAGCTCCCAGCTGTTTACGGGGGAAAACTGACTGACCCTGACGGCGACCCCCGCTGCAAAACCAGGGTAAGTGATGGAGGTCACATAGGGTCACAGCCCTGCCTAAGTGACATCAGCTTGTTAGCAAACAGGTAGTTGCAATTGCAGGCATAGTGTCATAGTTAGGCGCTACATGCATTATTTAATGCTGAACAGGCTACTAGTCCCTTTTTTAACTAGATAGTCATGTCTTGAAATTGGCTTGTGTTGAAAATCAGCTGAAGTTGCAACATGTACTTCCTTTAAACGTCCTGTCCTTCGGTTAGTAACATATGTTCCTGAATACAGTCTGTATCTTTCTCAGCTCAGCTTGAACAGTGTTCAGTGTGCGTATGGCTGTCGGTTCAGTATACAGTAACTCACCTCATATCTGTAGTAACAGTGGTTTCACCACTGCTGGCACTCACTGGGATTAAATGGGCCCTAGAGTGGAAAACTGTGTTTACCTTGGCATAGTTAAATACTTAAATACTGTTGTTCCTCCCATGTTAAGTCGGTAAAAGAGCTAGGCCAATCCCAAAACCCAAAAGCTGTTAATGTACCCCTCCAAAATTGACAAACTCCACCTGCTAGTCAAATCGATGCTAAACACAACAACGTCAGGACAAGATGGAAGCAAAGGCTAATAGCTAATACTAACCTTGGCAGGTACTAGGCTAAAAGCTAACCATACCAGACTAGAGCTTAATAAACTCTGATCAGCTGCAGGTTTCATTCTGAGGGAAAATAACAGGGTGGTAAACATGCTTGTTAAACTAAGCATTTTTCACCTCAAACAAATTCACATGCTTAGTGTGCATCAAAAGACATTAAAATACTTAAATAATAATAATAATATAGAATAAAAAACTTTCTGGTGGGACTTTCAAATAGTACATTATCTATGATCAGTCTAGTTTAGAGTTGATTTTAAGAATCTGCCCTGTGCTTTCACAGATTTAGTGAAACTGAACTGCCTAGACAGACCACACTGATTCTGCAACACCAAGCCACTGCTTCAGGATCAGGCAGTAGCAGCTTTAATATTAGCCTTGTAGGCCTAGTATCCCGGGCTTGGTATTCATCAGTCTTACTCTGAGAAACTTAATGCAGACCCTGATGCAGTAGAGCAGCAAAGAACAGCCTGCATGTTCTACATGTTCTGAGATCTCAATATATTAGAAGTAGGCAGGTTGGCAAGCATTTCCTCAGGTTGTGCACTCTTGGCTTTTGCTAGATTGTGAACTATGTTTGAAATGTGCTCTATTGCATACAAATATTATCTCTAGACGGAAACATTTAGATAGAAGATTTAGAGATTATGGTATTGCCTGGAGCAGAGCCCAGTTTGTTGCTTCACTGTGCGTTATCAATTGCATTGATTCACAGCAGTGATTAGAGATTTTTTTTTGTTAGTTATTAGTGTTCTGCCTCACAGCATCAGTATTAACAAGCATCTCAAATTGGACTATATATATATATTGCATTATTAACAATTTATTAATATATATCTGTAGTAACAGTGGTTTCACCACTGCTGGCACTCACTGGGAAAACTGTGTTTACCTTGGCATAGTTAAATACTTAAATACTGTTGTTCCTCCCATGTTAAGTCTGTAAAAAAAGATCTAGGCCAATCCCAAAACCCAAAAGCTGTTAATGTACCCCTCCAAAATTGACAAACTCCACCTACTAGTCAAAGCCTTTCGCTGCTAAACACAACAACGTCAGGAGAAGATGGAAGCAAAGGCTAATAGCTAATACTAACCAGGTGAAACACCGTTTGGCAGGTACTAGGCTAAAAGCTAATCATACCAGACTAGAGCTTAATAAACTCTGATCAGCTGCAGGTTTCATTCTGAGGGAAAATAACAGGGTGGTAAACATGCTTGTTAAACCCACAACTGAGCATTTTTCACCTCAAACAAATTCACATGCCTAGTATTTGTGCAGTTTATTAATACAGACAATTTTAACAGATTTCATCAGAAGTCAATAATTCAACATGTCATGGAGGATGGCTTACAAAAAATTATATTGGGCTGATATAAGCATCCTCTAATAGATCTGTCCTGGAAAATGACAACATTCATTCAAGTGAATTTGCCCTACATGGCATTGTGCATCCTGTATACTTGGGTGGTATGACGGTAATACTGTTTACCACAGTACAACTTCTGTTCTGTGTCTATCTAGTACACGGCAAGTAAGCTCATCCCCCCATGTGCCTTTAAGAGATCCACACCCACCATATTTGCAATTTTAGCAACACTGAGTTTGACTGAAAGACAGCAAGCCCTAATGAACCATCATCTTTGAAATCCGATTTCTGTTGCACATTATTGTCTACAGAGAGAACCATTTAGAAGATAGAAGAAGGAGATATGGCATTGTGGTGCTGTCTGGAACAGAGCCAATTGAGTTGCTTCACTGTGTGTTGTAGATTGGATTGATGCTCTGCAGTGACTAGGCATTTCTATCAGTTATTAGTGCTGAGAGTTAAAGCTGTGGCATGCAGTCTGACTATGGGTGCAGTAGTCATTACACGCTCTAAGCTAATGTTTTCTGGACATATAATAGATGTACAGTGATCCAAATGTGTCTGGCAGTGTATCACAATACCAGACAGTCTGGGGATTCTTGTTAAACGTTACCAACAGCATATCGCCATCATGCAAAAACCTTGTGCCTCCAGAATAGCGACTTTAGAGGAGAAGGCAATCTTACTGGCTTTCAGTGGAAGTCATTGTAAAAATATTTTATTCAAAGTCAATTTTGGAGCATTTCTACTAGTCCAGTAAAGAACAAACCCAGTAGACGCAGTAAAGAACAACTGCCAGATTCAAGTTATGTAAAAAAATGACAAACAACAAAAATGGGGATACAGGTTTTTTGTGTGACAGCTACAATCCATATATATATATATATATATATATATATATATGTGTGTGTGTGTGTGTGCATGTGTGTGTGCGTGTGTGTGTGTGTGTGTGTTCTGATATGTATATATATATATATATATATATATATATATAGTTATATCAGAATATTATGACCACCCCTGGTTTGGAATTTACTCGTCCCATGTTACCCTCCTCACACACTGTCCTTCAATGGTCAAGACCCCACAGGCCTACCACAGAGCATTCTCAGAACTGGTGGTCTGTTAATTTGTGTTGCACTGGTACCAGTGGATCAGTGCTGGTGGAGTTCTTACACATCCTCAACATCACTGCTGGACTGAGAACAGTACACCAACAGAATGTCCAACCAACTTTACATCTACAAGGTGGACCAACTAGGTAGGAGTGTCTAATAGAGTGGACAGTGATTGGACAGACACAGTGTTTAAAAACTCCAGCAGCACTGCTGTGTCTGATCCACTTGTACCACCAACGTAACACACACTAACACACTCACCATCACCATGTCAGTGTCACGGCAGTGCTGAGAATGCTGACCCACCACCCAAATACTACCTGCTCTGTGGTGGTCCTGTGGGGTCCTGGTTATTGAAGAACAGGGTGAAAGGAGGCTTACAGTAAGTCTGCAGAGAAACAGATGGATACAGTATGGAATTCTAGAACTACACTCAGTGCTCTTATATGGGACGAGGAGCTCATTTAATGGGCCAGGTTCAATAATATTCATGTATGATTGTATATATACTCTATTGTGCATATTGATTGCTGATTTATATGTTATTATATCTTATGGTGATACAAAAGGTCTTACAGTTGCAAATTCAGGTGCATTGGCATAGTGACAAAGTGAGTTCCCAGACTGTATGGTTTCTAAAGCTTTCTGCTGTAGCTAAATAATGTTGCTTATTAAATGCTTATCGGGCCCAGTAAGACAATGCAGAAGTAGTATCATGCCTTTCAAGGCCTAGTAATGATCTGACATGTTGTCTGTCCATACACACTTAGGTAAAGATGCTGCCCCCTTCAGGACAGGAGGAGAGGTCTTTATGAAGCCACACTGGACTCTTTTTTTATTCTCTTTGGGATTGCCTAATTTTGTTGGACGGAGATTTTAGCGGATAAACATTCTTCTAATTAATCCAGTGCTAGTTTTTTAGTTTCGGACTGGTAATACTCAAGTTGTGCAAAGGCAAAGATTTGCTGCTTTCACACGAAATAGAGGCATTTGTTCTTTTCAGGGTCTCCTAAAACAGAAGCTGTATGTATAGATCAATTTGCAGCCGTGCTTCTGTTTGATAAAGACACATAATGTTTCCTGTGCTGGTCAACCAGTAATCCATGTTCAGCAGGGGCATCCATGTTTTCTTCACTACCATGGGAAAAAGAGTTAGATAAAATGAAGTTGGTGTGGGTGTGTGTTTGTGAGGACAGCTGGGCCTTTTAGATAGCAAGTTCAAACTTAACATTGAGTAACTGAACGAATGAATTCTGAGTATTTGTGCAGGTGTGTATATGTAAAAGTTTTGGGGATTCTTTGTCAGGACCTCTTTTTTAGGGTTGTACAACAGACCTTCTGACTGACGAGCAATCTGTGTATTTGGTGTCCAGTGCAGACTAGCCATAAACAGCTCCTTCAGGCATCTGTAGACAGTGTGTGAATTCATTGGTGATCCAGCTCTTCTCAGCAACACTCTCAAATCCCTATTCAGGTCTTTAACTCCATACAGCTTGACTGTAAACATAGTAATTGTATGTACATAGTCTTAGTCACGTACCTTCATCTGCTGCAATAAATGTAGGACTAGACAGCTTGTGTTTCTCCACTTATTGCAACAAACAGTAAACACTAAAACAATACAAAAACTGATAATGACATAGTCATATCCTAAGCAGGATATTTGAGACTGTATAAGATAATCACAACATGTTATAATAAGAAAAATGAGTGACTTTATATATTGATATTATATACTGTTGCGCAAAAAACATGTATCTCCATTTTATTTCATTTTTTCAACTACTTTTTGACCTAATTTGATCATGATCTCAAAATGTCATGACCAAAAAAAAATCTCTAGAATGACTTGGAATAAAATCTTTTTACATTGATTTCCACTGAAAGTTAAGGAGGTTTTTCTTTCTGTTGAAAAGTTGTCCTTTTAGAGATGCAAGGTGTTTTAGGGACAGTGATGATATGTAGAAATTACTCAACATTCTGTGCCAATATATTGATCTGATATACAGATTAATAAAGTGGTATTAAGAATCTTAACTTAAGAATCTGAACAAGTTAACAACACATAAAAGGTAGTTGACATCAATTAGTATAACGTGATTTGCATATTGCTTATTGGTTTTATTATATTTGTTTGTAAATCTCTGGCCAAAACCTCATACAAACAACCTGCCCAGTGCAGTACATAAAGACACAAAGCAGAAATAAGAAGCTTAGCTGTGTCTGATCTAAAGTGATCTGGAGCTTCTACAGTAAAAATAATCTTATTGCTGAGAGAAAGAGTTTTAAATAGTGTGCTGAGGTGCCCAAAACCTCACACACACAACCTGCCCAGTGCTGTACATAAGGACACAAAGCAGAAATAATAAGCTAAGCTGGTCTAGATAGAAAATTCAGACATTGGTTAAGAAAACCTTTCCAGTTTTGGTTTTCGATCCTCAAACCAGTTTGAAGCTCTGCTTTTAAAACTCATGCTCAGAAAGCATTTCAGAATGAAATACTTCAGCACTGTGAAAAGCTGCCATGGTGCTGAGAGACTGCAGAAGAGAGTAGAAGAGGCAATGAGGAGGAGTGTGTGAATAGGGGGCCCACTGGAGGTTTATCTATTATCCACAATTCTGTTTCCCTCCCTCTCTCTCTCTCTCTCTCTCTCTCTCACGCTCTCTCAATTTTGCTGTCAGCCTTTTATCATTGCATTACTTGCGTAATCCTAAGTGTTGAGCTTAAGCATGTCGTAAGACATTGGTTCATTTTATGCACTTAATTACAAATGAGGTTGGATTCATACATTTACTGATAATATTCCAAATATTAATACTTAGACACTGTTATATGTTTATGATGAAAGTCTGTATTTACCTTGTAATTCTTTTTTTTTGGGTTTCATTTAACTTCATAAGGATAGGCCTTACCAAACATGACTGTGCTTAGAAGGCTTATTCAGATTTTGTTAGCTAATGTACCCTTAAATGAGTGAGTATATTGCTGTATATTATATACCTTATAATATACCTAATATACCTACTATAACTGCATCAATTACATGACGATTGTACAAGTGTACATTCCATCCACAACACACTATATCTTCACAATGTCATATTAACCACAGCAGTCTCCCCACAAATCCTCCTGTCATCTCAGTAAGTTTCATTTTCCTTTTTCTTCTTTTCATTTCCTCTCACAAACAACTTTCTCTTATGTTCAAAAGGAGTTAAAACACCTTCAATGTTAAAGCTGTTACCTGTTTTTCTGCACAGATTAAACAGGGAGGGCAGGTGCCTCAGACATACTATGCACGGGAATTCATTAAGGTGCAGTACGACCAGAGTGTGTCCATCAGCCGTGGGTCCTCACACCAGCTGGAGTACGAGATCCTGGCACCGGGTTGTGTGCTCAGGTAAGGTATTTTATAGAGCAGAGTGTGCCCAGCAAACATACTCATGTGAGGCTCACATAGGTGGAACGTGGGCTAGGTGGGTTCCAGGTTGGCATGGACTCATGTATGTACATGTGTTGTTACTGGGACCCCAGTTGGGCTTTACAAATGGACTCCGTTGGAACAGTCCACCCTAATCTCACATGGGTCCCATCTAGGCCCCATGTGCTGTACAACCCAGATGTGCCTCATGTTTAACCCCTCGTGGTCCCATCACTGACCCTGGTGGGCATCCATATTTGGGACAAACTATAAACCCATGGACAAAACATTCTGGTTCCCAGATGGACTAACCATACAGGTCCCACATAGGCATGTCATTCCTTATCTTTTAAGTTTAAAAAATCAAATTTGCTCAGTTTTGCCTCATCATAAATATAGTTGATCAGATTTCCGCAATGTATACACCCAACCATCCAACCTTTATTTTTTGTGTGTGTGTGTGTGTGTGTGTGTGTGTGTTTATCTGTTACTGAAGGTCCTATTCTATTGGCAAAGCCTGACTATATATATATATATATATATATATATATATATAGTCAGGCTTTGCCAATAGAATAGGACCTTCAGTAACAGATAAACATAAATCTATTGGCACTATGCTTAATGCCAAGCGTGGGCTATAGGGGAATGTCATGCGGGTATCTTGCCAACATCCAGACCTCATTAACACTCTTGTCACTGAATGCAATCAAATCTTCACATCAGCGCTCCATAATCAAATAGAAAGCCTTCAGTAGAGATAGAGTTACTATAGCAGCTTTTTAATATCCTTGATTTCTGAAGAAGCAATAAATGAGCAGGTGTCCCAACACCTTTGTCCATATAGTATTCATTAGTAAACTAGTAAAAGGCCATGTAAAGGCTTGTCTGCTACTGAAGTTGCTGCTGCAGCCAGTGGGAGCATTAGCGATCGAAGGTCTCTGCCCACAGCTACATAACAGAGGGGAAATTCTATTTCTTTTATTATCGACTGAATTATGCTATGAGTTATGGACGTATCAGCCACCTGGGGGCGCACTAGCCAGGTTTGGAACAGCAAATGTGTAATTTAAGATAAGATAATCCTTATTTGTCCAACAAATTTGTCCAACAAGTGATTTGTCCAACAATAAACATTTTATGCTGATAAATTACCCATTGCTGTTCAAGACTCGGCTGGTTCTCTCCTTCACACTCCTCACGCTGGAGTTGGCTGCCCACCGCTCTGGGTGTGTGTGTACTCACTGCCCCTAACACGTGTGAGTGTGTGTTCACTACCAGATGGGTTAAATGCGGAGGACACATTTCGCTGTACACTGTACAGTGACAAATACGTGCACCTTTACCTTTACCTTTACCTTTACCTCCACATACTTGTCAACCCCATAACGTGCACTTTTCAAATCTCATTCTCCCTCCATTCCTCCCATCAGATGGCAGTTCTGCTGTGAGGGAGCAGATGTGGGCTTTGGGGTCTTCCTAAAGAAGAAACTAGGGGAGTGGATGAAGGCGGGTCAGATGCAGGAGGTGGTGCCCAGTCAGCGCTACAATGCACACCTGGTACCTGAGGATGGATCCCTCACCTGTGCAGAGGCAGGAGTGTGTGAGTAGAGAACAACAAGAAATGGATAATGTGTGAGGCTCAGCTCAGTAATGAAATTACTAATGGGACTTTTTCTTTTAGATGTTCTACGATTTGACAACACTTACAGCATCTTTCAGTCCAAAAAAGTCAGCTTCTCTGTGGAGGTACTTCTGCCCAGCAGTGACAGCCAATCACAGCCCCAGACAAGCAAAGCGTCAGGACAAGAATCTCCCAGCAGCCAGTAGGACACCTGCTCAGAGACTATAGAGTCTGGCACTTGAAGCAGCCTGTCTTGTATTCAGGCCTAACATGGAAAGGGTTTTGGAGCTGTACAACAGAGTGGGTGAACTAAGAAAAATGCTGCTGTTAGGAAGAGAATGAGTCAAAGTCATTTATTCTAAGTCCAGCTTGAATACTCGCACAAGCCCTGGCATCACAGGTTTCCCATCAGTACATTCCAGAGTCCACGTCATGGCAGTGAAGAGGTTGTATGTGGTGTTTATTTAAATATGAGGAGGTTTCTATACAGCTGATGCTGTACAGCAGATCTGAGTTCAGAAGCAGTAAATTACATGCTTACTTATACTGATATATATATATATATATATATATATATACAGTCATGCCCGAAAGTATTCATACCCCTGGCAAAGTTTGACTTAAATTTACTTTTATTTAACCAGAAGTTATATTTTTGCCTTGAAACGACACAGGCATCTCCCAGGAGATAACACGATGATGTACAAGAGGCATCATTGTGGGAAAAAGTATTTCTCAGCTTTTATACACATTTGAACAAAAAATTTTGGACATGCCACTTTTTGTTCAAATGTGTATAAAAGCTGAGAAATACTTTTTCCCACAATGATGCCTCTTGTACATCATCGTGTTATCTCCTGGGAGATGCCTGTGTCATTTCCAGGCAAAAATATAACTTCTGGTTAAATAAAAGTAAATTTAAGTCAAACTTTGCCAGGGGTATGAATACTTTCGGGCATGACTGTATATATATATAGTTACTGTCACACAGAAACATCATATCTTCTAAATAGCACCTTTACAGGAGAAGGAAAAATGTTTTGAATTTCGATGGAAGTCAATGGAAAAATATTGACATAATGTAAACAACAGCTGCCAGATTCAACTTATGTCAAAAAATAAAATAGATGTCAAAATTGTAGATATACGATTATACGATTATAGATTTTTTTTTTTGTCCAATTAAAAACATGTATCTCCAAAATGGTCTTAGCTTTGAATGTATGTTAATGTAGAATACCAGCTTATTCCAAGTCATTTTGAGAATGTTTTGAGAATTCAGAACTATGTAAACAGTTTACAGAGCAGCAACAGGGCTCAAACAATGAAGAAAACTACAAACAGACAATAATGAAGATATAATGGATGTTTATGTACTTTTGCCAATACAACAGATGTTTGCGCAGGTACATAAAATACATATTCTAATTTGGTAGCAGTACTATGCAGATTTACAGATTATAAATAAGTCCCTGGTTTACATGATCTAAGTTTACATTGCAAAATTCATTATCAAATTAAATAACATTTTTTTATAAAACAAGTGATTCCAAATTTATGAGCAGTAATAAACATACATAATAGCGTAGGTAAAGAAACCCAACCACAGAAAAAACACAAAACAGAAAAACCTTGTATCTCAACTTTACAGGAGAGGTTTTATTCTGTAATTACTATTGGACTTGGAAAAACAGACATGCAGGGTTTTTGTGTGACTGTGACAGACTGCATAATGCACTTTGTAGGCAAACTATAAAGAACTGTCCATTGTAGCCCCTGCCATTATATTTTATACAAGTTGAACATGGTCTTCCTTTTTGGTGCAAGTATTATGACTGTTTTGAAACAACAGCCTTTGTAACAGTAGATGCTCTTAGGTTGGGTTGCTGATTAGGACTTCCCAAAGATCATTTCAGTGATCCCAGCACTTTAGGACAACCCCAGTGCAGGTTAACTCAGTAAGATAATATAAATGCCACTAATTTGGACTAATTTAATGATGTGATCTTAATAGCTTGAATACTGGAAGTGAATCACTGGCATTCCTTGCAGCTTTGCATAAAACACAGTGTTACTTAGTGGTTCATAGAGCTTCATTCATGTATTTATTTCATTCGTTTTAGTTGATTTCTTTTCAGCTTGCAAAATATTCCACAGGAAAGGAATGTCAAACCAACCTTCACACCCCAGATAACATGCCCATGTGGGGCCTGAATGGTTAACCTATCTGGAAACCAGAAAGTCTTGTCTATGGTCTCCATGTTGGCCCCACATATAGATGCCCACTAAGGTCAAAGCAGGGTTAGTGATGGGACCGGCCAGAAAGGGTTAAGCTTGGGCACCATCTGGTTTGTACACTGCGCATGGGGCCTAGATGGGACCCATGTGAGATTAGGATGGGCTGTAACAATTGGGCCCCTTTAGGGAACAGCTCATGTACAAACCCACTCAGAAGCCATGCCCACCTGGAACCCACCTAGTCCATGTAAGCTCCACATGAGCATGTTGGTTGGGTCGTCACCAGTCCGTTGGACAGGCCTGTGCACATGTATATTCTACTGAAGTAACCTTTGCATTATTTAAACCACCCCTACAGATGGAGGAATCACAGTCGGGATCAGGCTATCTGATGCTGTCAGAATCGCTAGGAGGAGAGGGCTGGCAAAATTCTGTTTTTATTTACTTACTAGCTACAGTACGCACAGTTCCTAATCAACTGTTTTAATAAGACTATCTCAAGGTTTAATTTATACCTATTTAAGTTTGGTTTGGTTTTTGTTTTGAAAAATCAACAAAATGTATTTTACTGTATTAAATACTGTATAAATGTTCTGATGGTTGATGCCAGTGTTTGTTTGTCGATGCCATGCTTTCTTTTACCCCAGGGGTCATGACATGCAGTTGGATTGATAATATAAACAGTTGGATTGATAATGTTTATATTTCTAATAACACTTATTATTACTAATGATGGATAAAGTGGATAAAATGCTTGAGTATTGCCCTTCAAACAGGGCCAGTAGGTCGGTGCCTATTGTCTGAGAACCTACAGTCTGTCCAGTGTGTATCTGTCCCTGTTGTGTACTTGTAATTCTTAAATTGCCTTAATTGTTTAAGATGAATTAATTCACTAATTAAACACTGATATTTAAATTAGAACGCTGATTCTGCATGTGTTTAAGTACCTTTGTTTTGTACCTTTGTTGCAGTATGCCTAATTTAATCACTTAGCTGATACTGCCACTTAGTGACTGTTCACCACAAGTGTCAACAGGCCTTCCAGCCAATAAGTGGAACCAATATTTGAGCCACCAGCATTCATGATCATACAGAGAGGTTGTGTGGTATTTGGATTTGAACTTTACTTGAGCATAATTGAAACACTGATCAGCCATAACATTAATACCACATATTTGTTTTTTAAAAAATCCACTCGTATCCCCTGCGCAACACACACAGAACACACCACCACCATGTCAGTGTCACTGCAGGGCTGCAAACGACCCACCACTCGACTAATACCTGCTCTGTGGTGGTGTAGAGAGATGTGGCCAGTGGCATGGTAAACATTTTACTGTAAAAAATTAAAAAATAATAAAAAATATTATTAACTATTAATAAACTATTATTTTTCAGGGGTGTCCAAACTTTTGTATTCCACTGTAAATTGATATTTTTAAAAATACAATAACAAAAACAGATTTCCCCATTAAGGCCCCTTCAAATGGATTGAGTGGGTGTCCCAGTTTACCAGTCCCATTTCCAATAAAATTAAAAACTAAAAATTACATTCAATTATTTATATTTTCCATTTTTTTACATGTCACACCCTTTAGTGTACATTTACAAACCTTAAATACTATTTACAAATTGATTCTTTAAATCTTAAACTCATTTAGACTAATTTTCCTCAGTCCTGCCATGCCTTACTATACACTTACTATTGATTTTTTATAATCCCAGTCAAAAACTGGATTTGGACTCCTCCCTTATAAATGGCATAACGATCACCAGTCCCACCAGTTTAACACTTTACTACCAAAGGTGTTTCAGTCACTGAAGTTCTGTATACCAACTAATTTAATTAGGCTCAAGCTTAAACGTCCCACTTCAGCAGTGTTCACCCTGCACCACACGAGGGCGCAGTCGTCCTTAAAAAGAGCACAGACTGAAGGCGCTCACGCCTTACACGCGTATATCGAAATATCATTGGCTGTATGCTAATGAGGGAGCGCGTATACCACTCTTATTGGCGGTATGCTAATAAGGGACCTATCGAACAGTCTGATTGGTGTTTTGGTAACAAGAATCGCAGCCCAGAGACTTCTTGGTGGCATGCAAATTGAGTAGGCAGGCACAGCAACCTCATTGGTGGTATGCTAATGAGGAGGCGTGTCCTGCGGAAAGGAGTAGGTGACGTCAGCCCTCGACTAGCGGGCAGAACGAGCGTGCGCGTGTGTCAGAGTGTGTGTGGATAACAAACATGGCGACAGGATGGTGTGGAAAGGGGAGCGCGCTGACTTTCGTGGTTTTCCTTTGCACCGGAGTTTGTGCGAGCGCGGCGGGGAGCGGCGCGGGGGACGCGGGCGAGAGCCGCATCCTCGGCATGCGGCTGGAGGGCAGCGACAAGCCGGCCACGATCACCGAGGACGGCGTGATCCAGGTGACCGAGGAGAGCAGCGTGTCCCTCCGCTTCTACGGGCTGCACCTCAGCAACAACACCCTGGCGCAGGTCATGTTCATGGACCTGGGTGGGGACACCGGTGGTGGTGGTGGTGGAGGTGGAAGCGGTGGAGGTGGAGATGAGAAGAACGGCACCTGCGTCGATTCCACCAAAGACATCATCATGAAGAGCATAAACGTGGGTAAGCAGGGCACCTCCGCGGTGCTGCGCCTTACAGTCAGACTGCTGCGTAAAAGTGAGACGCACAAGGACTATGGCTTGTGCACGAGGAACGAGAGGGACGGCACGTGGTACCTGTTAGGCGAGCAGGATGGCAGGCTTCGCGTGGTGGAGGATAAGAAGTACCTGCTCCCCATGTGGCTCCAGGTGATCCTGATCTGCTGCCTGTTGGTGCTGTCAGGTATGTTCAGTGGGCTAAACCTGGGCCTCATGGCTCTGGACCCCATGGAGTTGCGCATCGTGCAAAGCTGTGGCACAGACAAAGAGAAGAAGTATGCACGCAAAATTGAGCCCATCCGAAGGGAGGGGAACTACCTGCTTTGCTCACTGCTTCTAGGCAACGTTCTGGTCAACACCACCCTCACCATCCTTCTGGATGACCTCATAGGCTCAGGTGTGGGTGCTGTGGCGGCCTCCACCATCGGCATAGTCATCTTTGGTGAGATTGTGCCTCAGGCCCTCTGCTCTCGCCACGGCTTGGCAGTGGGCGCCAACACCATCCTGCTTACCAAGTTCTTCATGCTGCTGACCTTCCCCTTGTCCTACCCTGTCAGCAAGCTGCTGGACTGCATCTTGGGCCAGGAGATGGGCACGGTCTACAACCGTGAGAAGCTGGTGGAGATGCTGAAGGTGACTGAGCCTTACAACGACTTGGTGAAAGAGGAGATGAATATGATCCAGGGAGCCTTGGAGCTCAGGACTAAGACGGTGGAGGACGTCATGACTCCGCTAAACAACTGCTTCATGATACACAGTGATGCGGTGCTGGACTTCAACACCATGTCCGAGATCATGGAGAGCGGCTACACTCGCATCCCGGTGTTTGAGGATGAGCGGACCAACATCGTGGACATCCTCTTCGTCAAGGACCTGGCCTTCGTGGATCCGGACGACTGCACGACCCTCAAGACCATCACCAAATTCTACAACCACCCGGTCCACTTTGTTTTCCATGACACCAAGCTGGACTCCATGTTGGAGGAGTTTAAGAAAGGTCTGTTCACACTGCACAGTGTTTGGTCTGGGGTTATTAGTGCTGGTTGAAGATGCACAACTTCTACATTAAACAGGGAGGTCCTTCAGTGGGTGCTTGGTGCTTGGAGGGTGATTGCACTTCTATTGTTGCAGAAGGCAATGGGGTTCTCTGATTGGTCCTTAGACCCATCCAGATGGTCCACATGTTTGCTCAGTCTCTTGGGAACCGGGATGGAGCAAAAATCAGTCACTGGCCACTGGCATATGGAACAATCAATCAACAGGCTTTTGAAACCTTCTTAAGTAAAGTCTGCCTGTTCTCATTTGGCAGTGATGAGTTCATCAGGTCGTCAGGTCCTCACAATATTAAAGATTATTATAGATGCCTGGGTTCACAGAACCCACCGAAAATCTCCTAGACCATGTCAGGTCAGGTCAGGTGAGCAAGGAAAGGTGAGAGTATAATGGAAAACACCCTCAAAGCTGTAGGAAGAAACCTTGAGTAAAGAGATTTTACACTGGGCCCTACAACCAAAATACTCGTACGTTTTTAGGCCTGCTCCCCTATAAAGGGGGGAGGGGGGGTACATCCTCCTCTGATCAAAACCAATTATAAATGACCAATAAAGTCACCTTAACACCACATAAGACTGTTGTTAAGATCAGGTGCACTGATATAATTATTGATATGCATAGTAGTAATCATAATAATAAAAGTAATGATGGGTAATAGTAATAATAATCTAGATAATACATTTACAGTTGGCCATAATACATGACAGTAATAATAAATGTATTGCTTTGCTACAGGCTTAATTTTTGTAATGGCCATCTGTGCTATCAGTATTACAAAGGCCAGTATCATGATAAAAATGAACAAGCTGCGACGTATGCATATCTAATATGCACGGAAGAAGACAACCTAATTATTACATAGGGATTAAGTATGCACCGAGCTGGGAATTGTTAACCAATATTTTTCATGTATATCCACCGTTGTTGATGCTGATACATGAATATTTACCAAACCTATAAATTAAGACTACTTTTACAAGGATCTGAAGCACAGAAGAAATGTATAGTTATTCATAAAGGTTAAATACTGTAGTAATTTAATTAAAATGCAAATATTGCAGCACAGTAGCCTAACACCACTTAAACATTCTGATCCCCTGGAGGCCCATAAATATCGCCAAATCAAAACCGTCTGATGGATATAGATATCACACACCATCCGCTACTCTTTATTCGTGTAGGTCTTCTTAGCCTCCATACTGACTGGTGATACATAAACACACTCTCAAACTGTATACTGTGGTCATCATTACTTTAAGATAAAAAGGGTACAATAGAAGTGTGTTGTGGAACTCTGTAGGGCAGTAATGTCCAGTTTGGTCCTATTATGGAAGATAAGGCCTGAAGTTGAGACACAATGTATGGGAAGTAATGGAACTTATATACACAAAAAAAATATTGAAAAATAGTGCGGTTGTGTTCACTAACTAAAAAGGTACTAAAGAGGTAGTGACTGTGTACTCTCGAGGCTGCCACCGTAGTGAAAGTTTGCCCCCCCTAGTGTATTATATATAACCTGTACCTGCCCTTCTTATGCTCTGTCTCTCCAGAGGAAGGAGGAAGGTTTTTAATCATGCCAGATTTCCAGTGAGAATAATTCAGTTGCTTTTTAATGTACTTTATTTTTTCATGATTGTGTGTCTTATTTCTTAGAGAGATTTTTTTTTTTTTTGCAATTCTGGATCCATGTTCTCCTCTACATTTTATATTTAAGGCCTAAGGGGTTCAGAAAGAGCTGCTATTGCAGAGTACAGCTGCACAGTGATGGCTAAAAGTATATCCACTATAAAAATGACTAACATTTATTCAAATTATTCAGATAATTATGTAACACAGTAGCTCATTTACAGCACTCAATATCAACCTAATTATATATATGCTGTTGCAAATCCAGGTTATATGTTTGTCTTGGCAGATATTTAAATTATAAATATTATTAACTATATTACTTTAATACTAGTAATACTTTAACTTTAGCCAAGTTTGCTGCTTTGGCAGCTGCGCCTAATTAACTGCAGAACCCGACAATGCTCATGATGATTAGAGTATGATTAATTGTGTCGCTGTACTGCAGTGCTTTCCAAGAGTGCGTCATGTGCCTCTAACCTGCCCCTGTATGTTTTTTTTTTTTTTTTTAACAGCCAGCCATGGCTCACAGTAAAGAGGCTAAGTCCATTATATGTGCACAAAGGGAACCAGTTTACAGTCAACAGGCTTTGGCCTGGTCCTCTACACCTGCCAGCGGTATCCTCGCTGTTCTTACCCCTGCATACAGTATGGCAGTGGTAGCCAACTCGCTCTGTGCTGGCACGTGGCCTTCGTTTGGATGATGCATTGACAAAATGAGAAGCCTTAGTGTATCCCGGGGTTACTGGCTCCACATTTGTTGTGGTTGCATTCATCAGTCCAACCCTCCATTCTCATTCAAACTACCATCTTTTGCCTTTAAATAATGAATAATGAAAGAGGAATGCAAATGATTTTGTGTCTTTAAAGGAATCCGTTACACAAAAGCCTTGCATCTCCAAAATTGCAAGCTTACAAGCCTGCAGGAAAAAAAAAACAAAAAACAACTCTTGACTTTTAATGACAGAATCATGTTGGACCGTTTCTACTGGTCCATTCCTTATAAATGTTTGAGACCATGTAAAGAACGACTGCCAGATTCGCATATAGATAAGACCACTTTATAGTCCATTAAATTTGCATAATATGGAGACCTATTTTTGACAGTCGGATGCACAAATACATAGAAATACATAAGGCCTTAAGTCTCCTGCCCTATAGCAGCAGCTGGAATGATGGATGGAAGGGGTGGGGTAGGGTCATCGTAGACCTATTATTGTGAAAAAAAGGGCAAAGGGCAAAAATGGAGATGATGATATACTTAATTACAGTGGACAATGACTGAATTTGACTGTGCTAAGGAACAAACAGAAACCTCTCCTGACCCAAAAACACACTTATGATGAAGCCAATAGGATGCCCATTGGTATCCATTGTAAGTGTGTTTCAAAGGCCTTAAGTGTTCAGTTCTTCAGTTCTTTCCTATCCATGTTTTTCAACCATATGGTAGAGATGCAGCAGATGGAGATTAGACAATTCCTTTAACAGTTTTTAGTAATGAGGACAATAGAGCACAGTATAGCACAGTTTTGTCGGAAGGAAAGAGGCGTTAAGGAGGGCTCTTGTCGTTGGTTTTCTCCTAGGTGACCGTGCACTCACTCATGTCAGGTCCTTCTGACTCTGGTTAGACAGGGGATGTTGGTTTGCTGAAGCTTTTATGGCAAATTTTGTTCCAAAAGTCATTTCTGCATTATTCTTTAAATAATATTGCCCCAGCTTAAGACAATCTAGATGCTATTCTGAAATGCCACTTTCACAGTGTTATTGATCTGAGAAGAGAAGCAGTGGCTGTAACTTTTCTGTTGTAGTATCAAACATTTAAGCACATTAGCACAGTGAGCACTTTGTGTTTCTCTGGTGCGTCTGTAGGCTCGAGTTGCTGTATTGACGTTTTCTCGTCCTTCTCTTTCTCAGCGTATTATGTAATACTTCAGCTTCTCCTGCTTGTAGGTCATTTGTCAAGTAATGTGCAGTGACGAGCGAAATCGAGGTATTGTCCAACACCGTTTGCAAACTGCTGGAGCAGTGCTGTGACAGAGTTAGCTGGCCAAGCGGAAGACTACTCCTGCAGCACTCCTGTGCGCCCCCCCCCCCCGAGTTGTGTACTGAACACAAATACTCTAAAAAGGTGCTTTTATACAATTTTATTATTATTATTATTATGTTTTGCCAGATTAATACCCATAACATGGACATTCTACACCACTTTGTACCAACAGGAGTGATAAAATGACTTGCTGTGTTAAGGTACAGCCCTGTAAGCTAAGTTTTTGAAGTAGTGCCAAATTGAAACCAAAAAAGAAAAGTTTTGTTATGGACTAATTTGATTATTTTTTTTAGTTTTTGTTAGCAGTTCTTTTGACATGCTTATTTAAAATGCACCAACTTATATATGTGTATGTTACTGCTTAATCTTGCTAGCTAGCTAGCAGTTAGTCTCTTAACAAAGGCCGTCCCCAACATGGCGGCCGTCTTGCGCATTTCCCCTCCATGCCATTGGCTTGGATGAAATTCTACAACATAAGCTAGTAGTGTCCACAACAATCGACCAGTTCTGAGTATTAATATGGGATTTGAGCATACTTAGCCTTAGCCTTTTCTTGAAATAATACAAACATACTGTAAACTGTAACATCTTATTCGCCTAATGAAGCAACAAAAGCAGGTTTTGGATAATGTAGATTTTGGTTCATAATGGACAACTTTAGAGTGCTCCCAATCTTTGACACAGCATTTGGGCGTTGGGTTGTAGAGCAGTGGAAGTTGGAACTTCATTCTCTGGTGAAGGAAGCTCCAATGAGTTGTTTTGGGATGGGTCCAACACCAGTACGTGACCTCTCTAATGCTCTTACAGCTAAATGCAATCGAATCTTCATAGAAGTGTTCCAGCGTCTAGTGTAAATCTCAGAAGAGCAGAGGCTGCAACAAATGGGTGGACAAGCTCTCTATTAATAGCCTTGATTTGAGAGAGATGTTTGGAATGAAGGAATCTACAAACCTTTGGACGTGTAGTGTATGCCTGGCTTGGCCTGTACTTCTTAAGAATCTGTCTGGCTCATGAAAGCAGTACGCTTAATTGCCTTTCCTAGGGATCTAACTGATCTTCTCTTAAGACCTTCATAGGAATTTAACCTTCCACCTACCAACCTTGAACCACTTTAAAAACGTGTCTGATGTGCTGTTTGTGGGTCAGTTCCTTTCTTTAGTGTGCACTGACTGAGATCTATTTAGGAGAGAGAGAGACCTGATCCTGGATCAGGAACCCACTGGTCTGGATCTAGGCTGCTGTGTGAACGAGTCTGCCAAGGCAAAGCGGTCAAGTCCAGAGCCCAGAGGAGTCTCTTCTCAGTCCACTTTCTGTCCTTGATCTAAAATGGCCCCTTTGTCTGCTGTTTCCTCATTCAGACACCCTTTGACCCTTTCTCCTTCCACCCCTCCTACCTGCCTGTGGCAGTCTGACGTCCACACCCAGGAACGGGTTGACTGACTGTCACTCCAATAACGTGTGTGTTTGTTTTCATATAGTTTACGGGGGGAAAATGTCCTGACTTTGTAGGGAAGCTAGAGGAAAAACAGGGCTGAACTGGTTGTGTGTAGACATGAGTTGGTTTGAACGTGTATGAACATGTGCATCTGCAGTAGGGCCTTATCATGGTTCTTTAGCATTGTCTTCTGGTCCTTGTTGGAGTGGCTCAGATTCTTATGCTTGTTCATTTTTCCTGCTTCCAACACCCCAACTTCAGGAATTCACTTGCTGCCTAATATGTAGATCCCACCTCTTGACAAGTAATTAATGTTATCCACTTCTCCAAGCTCCTCCGTTTCTGTTTTACATTGTGTTGTGGGACAATACTGTCAGATATCTTCAGTGAACACTGACCAACTACATGTTTCAACAGGGCAGGAGTGGGCAGGTGTGGTCCAGGAAGGCCAAATTCCTTCAAAGATGTGTGTTTTTCCTTCTCAAGCACACCTGATTCAGCCCACCTGGTGTTGGCCAGGTTTAGTAGGTGTGTAGTGCAGCAAAATCAGCAAACTGCGCTGGACTCTTGCCCTTTCTTCCCCACCCCTGCAATAGGAGGGAGTATAATTAGTGCTGGTTAATTAGATTTAGTGTTGTGCATAAAATATTGAATATGAGAGTGCACACCAAGATGCACTATATGTCCAAATGTTTGTGGACACCCCTTCTAATGAATGCGTTTAGCTACTTTAGGTTGCTTCCATTGCTGACACTCTCTCACACACACACACACACACACAACTTGTCTAGTCCATGTAAGGAAGTACTGTCAATAGAATAGGACTCTGTTAAGCAGATACACATGAACCTATTGGCACCATACTTAATGCCACACTTGGGCTGGAGGAGTGTTAATCCTCCCCAGCATTGAGTTGTGGAGCAGTAGAACTGTGGTGGTCAATCCAGTGCATACAGTACATGCGTTGGGGATGAGGTGTGGTGGTGATCTATTAGAAAGTGATCCCTGGATAGTAGAGACAGTTACTCCAACAAAAGCAGGAGAAACCCTTGATTTTGGAAGAAACAATGAATGAGCAGGTGTCCCAGTAGGATAATGTCAACCTATGATTTAAAACTAGATAGAGACACATGAGTGAGTTCAGCAACTTTACTGTGCACCCATTATTGACATTGGTATTCAGTTGTGCATGCACATGTGTCTACGGTCAAAATGCCCAATGCCATTCGGTGGCTAGAGGGGCATAAATCCTGCTGGAGTGCTGAAGGCTCCAGCCAATACCTCTGGGATAGGTTTGAGCAGCAGTGTTGACCTATAACTAATCATCCATAATCAGTACCTGACCTCACTAATGCTCTCATGGTGGAATGCCATCAAATCCTCACAGCAGTGTTCCAAAATGGAAGAGGAGAGGGTGAACAAGCTCCCTTTTATCATCCTTGATTTCGAAAGCAGCTCTAAAGGAGCAGGTGTCTACAAACTTTTGCACATATAGGGTACTTGAAAGGCTATTTACCAACCTACCAAGCTTCTCCACACTCAAATCTCGGTCTTTTTATGGAGCCCTTTGAAGCACCTTTATTTTTAGGAGTGTGCGGTGTGTCTGTCAGTCTCTTACTGTTTGAGGGACCTTAAAATATGCATTATCATCATGAGAACCGTTTTTTCTTCTTTTTTTTTGGGCTGTTACGAGATCTTACGAGAGGTCTATTGTCTTTCTTTTGAGAAATGGCCCATTCTCATATTACATCATTGTCTGCTCCTTTCTGCATTCGCCCACCCTCCAGACAAGTAGACATAACGTAGACGTAATACAGCATTCATAATTACCCCAAAATTTGTGTTTCAGCAGACAGCAGGCACTGGGGCGCTCTGTGTACTTCCAGTAGACCCTGCGGCCCACTGCTCTGACCAAAGTGCTGTTTTGTTTGTTATTATGGTCCTGCTTAGTGGATTCCTTCTGCTCCCTGTTCGGGACCATCATGTCGTAAGCCTCTCAGTGTGTAATAGGATCTGTGTGTGTGTGTGTGTGTGTGTGTGTGTGTGTGTGTGTGTGTGTGTGTGTGTGTGTGTGTGTGTGTGTGTGTTAGTGGCTGTTTCACAGCAGTGTTTTCTCAAACATGCTCTTCTTCTTTTTTTCCTCTCTTCCTGTGCTGACACTGCATGTAGCGAGAGAGGAAAGGTCAGTGGAAGAACAGTTTGAAGCTGATTGAAGGAGAGGGAGGTAGGAATGATTGACAGCTGTCTAAGAAAGGAGCAAAGTTGTCATCCGCCTGTCTGCACTTATCACAATGCTTGACAGGCCCCCAGTCTCAGCCGACGTAAACTCGCCCTCACACGTGCATGCTCAACATGTTCATGTGTGTGTTTTATACAGGGTCACAGGGTTCAAGGACCTGAAAACCCTTATAGACTGATCAGCCATAAGAGTCTTAAAGAGTTTCACTATTTACAGCTGAAATGAAAAGCATTGATTGTCTTCTGTCAGGGTGGGTATATTAGATAGCAAGTGAACAGTCAGTTTTTGAAAAGCAGGAAAAATGGCCAAGCATAAGAATCTGAGCCACTTTGACAAGAACTAAACTATGATGGATACACAACTGGGTCAGAGTATCTCCAAAACGTCAAGCGGGGCTGTTCTCTGTATGCTGTAGGTGCTTGGTAGGTTAGTACCTTGCAAAAGTGTTCCAAAAAAGTCCATCTGGTGAACCGGCAATAGGGTCATGGGCACCTACGGCATATTGATGGGATCTATGAAGGTCCCTTGTCACAACTTGCAGTACTATAGTGATCTGCTGCTAACATCTTCGTGCCAGATACCACAGGACACCTTCAGAGGTCTTGTGGAGTCCAAGGCTCAAAAGGTCAGATCTGTTGTGACAGGGGGCCTTTTCAATATTGGGCAGGTGGTGCTAATGTATGAGAAATGCAGTGTGGTGGTCATACTCATTGGCATGAAGTTGAAGCTCTAGCTCTAGACACAGTGCAACCAGTCATGCACCGCGCGCATGCGGCAGCATCTCCATTAAAGTAAATAGGATGTGGCGAGGTGAGGTGGCAAGTGGGCACGTACCGTAAGGTTACCGGGTGGTACGGGCTATTCCCACATAGCACACCGCACACTCTCCATGCACTCTCAGTACAAATACACGCACCGTTACACTCCTAGTTGTTTGTGAGGGGAACAAGTTACAAAATCAGCAGCAGTTTATTGGTGCTGTAGGTTAGCTCTGTAGGTTGTTCTCTGATGTTCGTCAAAAAGAAGAACGCTTCTGTCTTGTAAATGTATGAAAACAAACTCTCACACACACACACACACACACACACACACGTGCCTCAGTTGTTAGCGTGCTGACTGCACACACACGTGATTTGTGGTGTGCCACTAGGCCTTGCACTGTCTGAGATTCTGCTCTCCTGCTTCTGCTTATTAGTGAGCAGGAAAAGGAAAAAGTCACCAAGACAAGAAGGACAGGGCGACTTTACTGGATTTAGTAAACACAGGTAAATTGACACATCCATAATGAACAGCAGTAACTAGTAGGTCACTGCATTGCTAAATTTAGTGCTTGGGGTGATTCTATCAAAGACTATTTAGATATTTGTGTGACATTCCTTGACCAGACATTCCTGGAATGGTGCAGTGAGGTTAATCGGCTGGCACTGGTTTTAGGAGTTAATGCTGAGAATGAGTAGGCCTCCCCCCCAATGATAAGATCAATGACAGATTAAGGCTCTTATTTCCTGACTAATGAAATAATTTTTCATCTGTCAGTATGTTTGTCCATGTTGTAAATGGGTAAGTCATTTTTCATGATGTTCACATGTTGGGGCCATTTCTTGCTCAAGAACATTGGGCTGTCCTTCGCTTATTTACTCTAGAAAGTCAGTAAAGTTGGCTGGTGCAATCTTGGATGAAGTTGCACAATGTAGTATTTACTGCCCTGTTCGTTCACCACCCACAAACGCTGCTTTCATGACAACTATTGCTAGGCCGACCAAAATGTGGAGATTGCAAACAATCTTATTCAACCTAATGAGAAATTGCAAGTCGCATTTTGTCAAAATACACTATGTGGATAAAAGTGTTGGGACACCTGCTCATTCATTGTGTCTTCTGAAATCAAGGGTATTAAATAGCGTTGCGTTAGTCACCCCCAACTCTAATTCGTTTGTAGGGTGTTTTGAAGGTTATTTGTAGTCTGCCTTAATTTGACATAGTCAACATAATCCAGCTCAGCAGCATGGCAGAAAACTCAAGGCTCTAAACAAAGACGTCTGCAGTTTCTCTTTCATTTGGCTGAGAACTCTCTATCGCTCTGCTACATCTCTATCGCACTGCTATCACTCTGTAATGCTTGTCCAGCCTTGTAGGAGAACGTGTTTGTGGGCGGGGCCTTCTGTTAAAAAGCCCTGTTGCAGATCAGTAACCAGTCCTGCTGTCCTCTTCTTTAATATTTATATTCATTATGTTAGAACCAGAGTAAACTTCGCTGTCCTGTTTGAAGAAATACCATCTTTTATTTACAGACTCCAGTGATTCATTAAGCGGTTGTAGCAGTCGTGTAACTCTGTTAGCAGGGTTGCAAAGTCGACCCTTTTCACCACTTTTTTTTTTTTTTCCCCTCAAATGATCGGTTTTCTCAAGCCTTACAGCAGCAGAACTTCAGCAGAACGTCCTGTTTATAGTCATAGGCGGATTCATAAATCCTGGCCCCCGGGGGCATAAACTCCTGCAGGGCCCTAAATCAACACTGTGGTGGTTTCATGCCAGCTCCGATGTAAGGCACCGCTGCCATCTACAGTCATTTTATTGATTTTGATGAGTAGTGTGTAGTTCTACAAAACCCCAGCCTGTCAGTTAGGACAGCAAAGACAGTGAGGACTGACAGTGGAATTACAATGAAATCAGAACCATCCATTGCCAGCTGTTTAGTGTTTTGAGGTTCAGATTTTAAAACTTTCTCTTTATGTTCTGTAAAGTGAAATACGCAGCTGGTCAGTGTTGGTCAAACATTGTCTCCTGCTAAATGTTCAAAAGCTTTTCAACTCCATATATACCTTTATTTGGCCTTGAGGATTCCCCATTTTTTACTGTCTTTTAAGTCTTTACTGAGTGAGGGGCTCTAGTGGCTGGCATTCTTGGGCCGTTGGTAATCTGCCTCTGCCTTTGTTTTAAGTCAAATGATATGATAATTCATTTCCCATTCATTAATCTGAGCAAGTTTTGATAATTCAACTTGCACATTATTTGCAATAACGTTTATATATGAATTGGCATTAGAAATATGAATTCCTTTAGCTTTACTCTTCTCTGAACTACTGTTGACTGGGAAATTACGGAGTTTCTGCGCAGCTTGCAGTGTGGCTGTGTGTGTGTGTGTGTGTGTGTGTGTGTGTGTGTGTGTGTGTGTGTGTGTGTGTGTGTGTGTGTGTGTAAAAAGCAGGTCATTGGTCATTGTAGTTGAGTGCTTCCATAGCCCAATGGAAGCACTGACCTCCATAATTGAAGATAAAAGTAATTGAGTAATTTGCCAACTATTTTAGCAATTAATCAAGTAATTAGACACCACAAATGGACTTGACTGCATAATAAAAGAGGCCATACATTATAGAAAAACCTCCATTGAAAAACTCTAAGAAGCAATATGAGTCCTTATAAATACTGAATGTGTGAGTCGGGCTCGGGCTAACAGACATAACAGACTTCTGGGAGATTTTAAATTGTGCATTGATGTAATGTAAATTACCAACTGATCATTTATTACAATTCAGTGATCAGTTTTAATCGGATCATTATGACAGCCCTATCAAAGCTTAACTGAACTTAGATTGTGTGTGTGAGTGGTGTTGTGGGTTGGTGAAGATGTCTAGGAAAAGCACTTTGGGTGCATACTAAAGGGTAGTGTGTGTGGTGCTGGAGGGCGTAGGGGAAGTGTGTGTGTGTGTGTGTGTGTGGAAGAGGAGGGAGAAGAAAGACCAACATTGTTTTAACCAGAGGGAGTGATGACTCAGCGAGAACTGGCTTGTGGAAACTGGCTTGTGTGTGTCTGTGTGTGAGTATGTGCGCGTGACCCAAGCATGCATGTCTTCGCATCGGTTTGCATCAGCAGTTACAAATGGCTGACTCATGCTATATGTCCAAATGTATGTGGACACCTCTTCTAATGAATGCATTTAGCTAGTTTAAGTTGCACCCATTGCTGACATACAAATACAGCTTGTGTAGTGCCTGTAAAGCAGTACTGCTAATAGAAAAGGATGTCCTCTTAGTGTGGAGCAGTGGAACTGCGTTCTCTGGATTGATGGTGCTCCATCCAATACTTTTGGGATGAGGTGGGGTAGTGATCATCTGACATCTTGACCTCAGGAACGCTCTTGTCGCTGAATGCAATCAAATTCTCACAGCAGTGTTCCAAAATCTAGTAGAAAGCCTTCCAGCCAGTCAATATAGATTTACTCCAACAAAAGCAGGATATCCTTGATTTCATAAGAATGAATGAGCAAGTGTCCCAAAACTTTTGTCCATTTAGGACTGTGTGGCAAAGTGTGGGTGTGTTGGTGTGTGTGCACTGATGAAGTAATGGGCCACGGAGAGAGAATCAGATCCACACTGACCCAGTGTTTAGTTGCTGTAAGCTTGCCAGCAATGCTGTCAGGACGTTGCCTCATCCCCTGTTGCGTAGCATGCAGTAGGCCAGGCACTGCGGCGGCTGTCTGAAGCCTCTTCACCACAGCCAGTCGTGACCCTCAAATGTGTGGCTGTAAGGCTGCATATTATATTACTTGCTAATCATTATTCAAAATGTCCTGATAAAGATATTTAAACCCCCAGTCTGATCAGAGTCTCTAAATGCTGATTATGAGATGCTACTGATCTGATCTTTGTGTGTTTGTATAAAAAATCCAACCCCACAGTTTAGATCAGATGAGCTGCTGATTAATATATTCAGTAAAATCCCTTTATTTTCAGTTTTAATTTCTATAATGATACATTCTGGACTGATTAATAGTCAAGACTTAATTAAAAATAATTATAGTGTGTTTAATATCTTCTAATCCAGTCTGACTCTCCTCCCTGACCAATCAGCTCCCAGCTCCTTTACAATGCTGCAGTCTAATCACTTCCTCTGTGTGTGTGTGTGTGTGTGTAGCGGTACTGATATCTGTTGTTATTTGTTGACTTCGGGTGTGAAACAACTGGCTTATAGTGTGGTGAATGGGCTATGATTTGGTTTACGTGTTGGCCTACTCCTCCCCTTTCTATATGCGCTCTTCAGTGCTGGTTTAAAAACAAAGAAAGCCGGGAGCTCTGAGTGGCCCAGTAGATTAAAGCACTGCCACTTTGAGCTGAGGAACGCTGGTTCGAATGCCGGGTCACGCTGCTTGCTGTCAGCAGCGTCAGAAAGAGCACAATTGGCCCTGCTCCCAGGGGTGAGTTGATGCCACGTTCTCCCCACGTCACTCCTAGTGTGTTGTTGGTCAGCACAGGTGGCTGTAAGCTGTTGTTCTTGGCTCCACATGTGTCTGGGGAGACTTGCTCGTCTGAAGCCTCCTAGTCTTTAAGGTTTTGATAGTGATAGTGGCCTAGTTCTTCGGGGAACCAAAAGTGGTTATTCCAGGGCATAACTCAAAGACCTTCTAAGAAAACAGCCTTGCATACAAAATATATTTTACATGAGAAGGTAAAAATCTTCATTTCAATGGATGTCAATGCAGAAATATCCTTTTTTAAATGATTGAACCATTTCTATGGGGCATCGTTCAACCAATCACAGTTCCAGATGTTTCTGTTGGTGTTCTGATGAATCAAGGTACACTATATGTCCAAATGTTGCCCCTGGGCACCCCTTCTAATGAATGCATTCAACTACTTTACATTGCACCCTTTGCTGATACAGATGTGCAAATGCCCACATTTACATTTTACATTAACAGCATTTAGCAGATGCTCTTATCCAGAGCGACTTACAAAAGTTCTTTGCTGTTTACTCAAGAATTACCTTAACTAGTTTGAATAGACTAAAAATTAACTAAACTTTTTTTACAAAAAAAAAAAGTTACCTCTAAGCTTAGACACTACTAAACAGTCTAACACACACCCACAGCTTGTCTAGGCCCTCTACAGAAGTACTGTCCATAGATTAGGACACACTGGAGCAGATAAACATGAACCCATTGCCACCATGCCTAATGCCAGATGTGGGCTAGAGGGGAGTAAAGCCCCCCAACATTGAGCTGCGTAGCAGTAGATATGTGTTCTCTGGAATGATTATGCTCTATCCGGTACTTTTGCAGAAGAGGTTAGGTGTTAATCATCCAACATCTTAACTAATGCATCCTGACTAACACTTTTGTCACTGAATGCAGTCAAATCCACATTCTGCAATACTCCAAAATCTACTAGAAAGCCTTTCCTAGACAGAAGACAGTTACTCCAACACAAGCAGAATACACTTTTTTTTTAACCCCTTGACTTAAAAAGAAACGCTAAAAGAACAGGTGTCCCCATACTTTTGACAGTATAACTGTGCAATGAAAAGTAAATGATTACGGTGAAGGTGGCTTTGTGTAATCTGGGTGTTAAATGACTAGTGCATTTGAATGTGATGCAAGGCAGAACCCAGTCACAGTATGTAGCAGTAGCGCTATGTCCATGTTTTGCAGCCCTGCGTGAGCTTATTCGCCATCTGTTGATACATATTTTGGGATGTTCACAACCATGTACTCTACACCCTCAAAAATAAGGGTGCTACAGAAGGTTCTTTGAGTGATGCCCTAGGAGAACCGGTTTTGACGAACCTGTGTAACCTGTGTAACCTCAGTAGCAAAGGTTTGGTAGTAGAATGGGACACCCGTAAGCCTAGGGTCGCCATTCCCAGTGACTGGTATCAAAAGGTCAGGCCGTAGCATTGGGCTGAGGAGCGGTGGAACTCCAGAGAGTATGAGCTCCATCCAGTATCTTTGGGATGAATTGGAATACCATTTCTGATCCAGAGCCATCCGGCATCTGACCTCACTAGTGCTCTTGTGGCTTTTCACAGCAGTGGTCCAGCATCAAGTGTAAAGCACTTTGCAGAAGAGTAGAGGCTGCTACTGCAGCAAAGGGTGCAAGAACTCCCTGTTAATGCCCTTGATATCAGAAGTAATACTGAAAGAGCAACTGTTTGTTACAAAAAGTATTGTGCTCATCTAATGCATATCGTTGTCCAGCTAAAAACGTTATACTCTCCAAAATAGCAACATTACAGGAGAAGGAAAAACCTTCAGTGTAAAGAAATCTTTATTCAAAGCCTTTTTGGAGCATTTCTATTGGTCCGTTCAATCGCCTGATTCAAATTATGTCTAGAGAGACAAGGTGACCATATATATTGTATTTCTCTTTTCTCTCTCTCTCTCTCTCTCTCTCTCTCTCTCTCTCTCTCTCTCTCTCTCTCTCTCTCTCTCTCCGTTTCTTACTGTCTGCTACTACTTGCTCTCTCGCTCTGTTACCACAGGCATGCAACTAGCAGGCTTGTTAAGGCATGGGCTAATTGTTGCACAAGGCAGAGCTGCAACAAGATCTAATAACACCACTGTCAAAGAAACCATGCTTTACATAATGGATCACCCTGTATTTAAGACACTGTATAGTTTACCCAACTGCTGCCCTCGACCAATCACAGCCGTCTTGTTAATGATTTAGCGGTAGTCTGAAACATAAGGACGTGGCTGGGGAGGATTCAGTAAATCAAATCCAAGTCCTGCTCACGCTTCACAAAGCTACGTTCTGTCTCCTCTTCGTCCTTTCCAGCAGGGGAATAGGCCTCTCCTTGTTTCCTTCTCTGTCAGATTGGTTATGAGTTTCCTTTGCTGAGATTGAAGTAACAGTGGGCTCCTTCTCCGAGCTT
Organism: Salminus brasiliensis; assembly: GCF_030463535.1. NCBI lineage: Eukaryota > Metazoa > Chordata > Actinopteri > Characiformes > Bryconidae > Salminus > Salminus brasiliensis. Next base: position 6,530,178 of record NC_132897.1, read on the forward strand.
TAGTAATATGATGGGCCGCAGCAGGGTGAGGGTTGTGAGGTGTTTCTAACGTTCTGAATTCTGGCCTACATAAATTTAAGTGCAAAAAGGGTGTGTGTGTGTGTGTGTGTGTGTGTGTGTGTGTGTGTGCGTGTGTGTGTGTGTGTGTGTGTGTGTGTTTGCGGGGGGTCTGGGTAAGTATGCAAGTTGGTGTGCCCCAGCATCGTGGGTGGGCATTATGAGTGGGACCTATCCTAAACAATTTCTGAGTATCTCCTAATATTTGACTTGGTGGTTGTTTATTATTATTCTTATTCTTATAATAATTATTATTACAAATAATAGTCATCATCATAATAATATCAACAACAATAAGCGGGCCAAGGGACGATCCAGGCATATTTTAATGGGTCAGGCATTGACTATTTTAATCGTAATGCAGTATTTTAATCCAGAGTAAATCTTAATCCAGAGTCTATGTTTTAACCACGGTGTTCAGAGCGCCATCTGGTGTCCTCAAGGCGCCATTATTTCACAGTGGAACATGAAAACAGACCATAATATCTGAACCTTTCTAAAACTATCATTGAAATGTTCGTTTTTTTTTACCGTCCGGAGAACCACTGATTTATATTTTTATTATTATTTATTTATTTTCTCTCCAGGACGAGTGAAAGCTAACGCTAATGCTAACACACACCCCTGCTACAGAAACCCAAATCACAGCCCACTGGCATGATCCAAACCACTAATGTCTATAGCTGGAGCTAACAGGCTACTCCAGTCATGTTCATTCAGGGCCTACAGAGGAATCTGAAGTTTGCTTCTTTAGTTTAGGACAGGAGATGCTGGGCTAACATTGCAAACAGACACCTGATTTAGACGGTCACCAATCACAGCTCAGGAAAAGGCCAGCCTCTTAAACAGTCTCTCAAAATGCACTCAGGTCTTCATTACCTTTCTGCAGCCAAATTAATGAGATTGTCAACATAACTTGGATTACAAGACGTCCCTACATTTCCGAAGCACGTAAATTAGGGGTTTGGCGTATTTACCAAGATAAGATTGGTGACCGTTCAAATCTAGTGTTTATTAGCAACATTAGCCTAGCATCATCTGATGTAAAGTAAACAAGCAAATGTCAGATATCAAACATGTTTTGAGCGATCGACTGCGTCTACAGCTGTCCGGAGAAGCTGCTATAGTTTATAGTCCTTGTCGTCTGGTGGGCTATGCATTGTTTTCGCACCTGTTGTGTTTTAGCCAGTAAGGGTTCAGTGTTTCGAAATAAAGTAGTTTGATGATGTCATGTTTCAGCTAAACACCAGTTTACTGAAGATCTCAGTTTAAACACATACCGCTTAGTACATGTGAGGAAATGAGGAAGTAATGACGTTATCATGTTGTTTCACAACAAGACTAGACTAGACTAGACTAGACTAGAACTGAGAGGCAGAGTGAGGGTGGAGGGGGTTGTTAATTGGTGCTGGTTGTTTTTAAATGTTGGTGTAAAAACAATGCAGATTCAGTAGTTCTGGTAATTAACACGGACTCTTCTGCACAGTGCATTGTCATTTTGTTCCATTGCATTGTTGTGTTTCAGTGCATTTTACACTTTATATGTAATTAGTCAGTGGTCTGGTCCTTCAAGCAGACTCGAGTACCAAAACAAGATGTGACTCAGTGTTTAGTTTAATTGAATAGAAGTGTTTTGTTTTCCACAGGATCTGACTCCGCCCACTAGTCTGTGCTGGGCTGAAAGTATTGTATTAAGTATTGATCTGTCTGCAACAACCCTGAATCCATTCAAGGCCCGTCGCCTTAATAGTTCTGATACTAAATATTAATAGTTTTAGTTCTGTTGTATCAGGCACTTACAGTTTCAAATAGCAGCCAAAGTCCAAGAACAGCCAGTATCATTAATAACGAACATGTTATTACTATTAATATTTTGATTACACTGCTTCGTCATTTTGTAGCATTTCTATTGGTCCATTCGTGATGAAAATATATAATATAGGGACGAAAGTATTGGGACACCTATAATCAAGGATTTTCAAAAGTTTCTCCTGCTTTAATTGGAGTAACTGTCTCTACTGTCCAGGAAAAGGGGCTTTCTGCTAGATTTTGGAGCATTGCTATGAGGATTTGACAAGAGCATTAGTGGGGTCGGGGTGTTGATCACCACCCCAAGTCATTCTAAAAGTATTGGCTCTAGCACCACTGTTCCACTGTTTAACCGCTCAATGCTGTGGGCTTTATGCACCTCTACCCCTCTTATAGGCTCAGGTTTATGTGCTCCAGAGAATCCTATTCTAATGGCAATACTTCTCTACGGGGGCTAGACAAGCTGTGTGTGCTCATACAGTAAACAATACAGTTGTGATAAGCAACAACTTGTACCTGATCTCTGTTGCTGGATGTGGTTTAGCTGCTAATGACCATCTGCCTGTTGGCTTGACCAGCTGCGTTGTCACTTATCAGCCAGTGGAAAGCACTGACTCTCCACAAAGCCAAACCCTTGTTTCTTAGAGTCGATGGTCTGCATTGCTAAACACTGATTGGTTTGACTGACCTATGACCTGTAATTATTTTTGTCACAGGTAAATCCCACCTGGCCATTGTTCAAAAGGTGAATAACGAGGGGGAAGGGGATCCATTCTATGAGGTCTTGGGATTGGTCACTTTGGAGGATGTCATTGAGGAGATCATCAAGTCTGAGATCCTGGATGAATCAGACCTTTACAGTGAGTGACAACGTCCAACACTCATACAGTCATACTGGCATACTTCATTTACTTAGTCATCAGACACTGCTTACGCACACTCCTCATGCAATACTGTACATGCTGTAGACTCATACTTCTTTAAAAAGAAGCTTGGGTCATGTTTTGCATGTTTGGTGAACAGACCTTTGGTTCATATGTTTTGTACATTGTGTTTCATACAGTCATAGAATGGCGGTGGTTGAGTTTTCAACTCAGGTTAAAATGAAAGGCTAATCTTTGGTGTCAGTAATAGTGCTGCTGTTATTTATGGAACATTTGCCATCTCAGCTCTTTTGATTATGGTAACCATTATAGATAGTTTTCTATTATGCATTCTGTCAATGTTTCTTTTAAAACCCTTCAAATGTGAAACAGAAGTGTTTTCAGGTTTAGATTAATGTAAAACATTGGCTTCTCATCTAAACATCACAGGAAGGTGTTTATGTATTGAACTGTGTTTAACCAAATACGTTTAATCATTTACATCAATGTGTTTTTCCCACTTCAGTTGACAATCGGACCAGGAAGAAGGTGGCCCCCAATAAAAACAAGAGAGATTTCTCCGCCTTCAAGCACGAGAGTGAATCTAAAGTCAAGATTTCTCCTCAGCTTCTACTGGCCGCTCACCGCTTCCTAGCCACAGGTATTTATAACTAGTCATATTGCTCACAGCTATACAAAACCCATCCTTGGATTAGTGGATTTCTTAGAATCCTAGACTAGTTGTGGTCTACGCTCACCAAGCACTTTATTTGGAACATGACCTGGAATGTGGTCTTCTGCTGTTGAAACCCATCCGCTTCAAGCTTGGACGAGTTGTGCATGCTGAGGTGTTTTTCTGCTTGCCACACTTGTACAGAGTGGTCATCTGAGTAACTGTAGCCTTTCTGTCAGCTCCAACCTGTTTAACCATTCTCTGTCGCTCATTGGATGTGTTTTCCTCATTAAGCCATTCTGAGTAACTCTAGAGGCTGTTGTGCTGAGAATCCCAGGAGATCAGCAGTTCTAGGAATACTCAAACCAGCCCTTCTGACACCAACAGTCAGGCCACGCTCAAAATCACAGATCACAGTTTTACCCCATTCTGTTGGTCAATATGAACATCATTTTGAAGCTGCTGATTTTATGCATTGCCTGCTGTTGATGGCTGATTAGATAACAGCATGAATGAGTAGATGTATAGGTCTTCCTAATAATGCTTGGTGTGCTTTTAGTATATCTTAACTTGTATTTTAATAAAGGCAAAGAACATTGGCTCTTTAAAACTATAGCTCTGACCTGAGAAAATAGGAGTTTCCAGGGGATGCTTCTGTGCTGCAGCAGCACTGTGGTATTTGTGGCCGTTGCTTATGAGGTGCTCCCATGCAGCGCCATCCCCTACTGAGCTTTAGATGGTTAGTGGGCTGCTGGCAGTAACAAGCCGTCTGTTAGATGGAGTCATGGTGCTGAGTAAAGTAGACTGGCACAGGCAGGAGGGAGGCAGCGTGGGTAAAAGGCTCTCGCTGTGGTCTAGTGTGAGGTCAGGATCATGACTGAGAGGTGTATTTATTTATAAAAAAAAAAAGATGAGACGTCATTGCTTGAGGCCTGAAAACTTTATTTTTTACATTTTTCTATCAAATTTGTCCTTTTTTTCTCTCAATTTGGAACTGCCAATTAATCCACCTGTTCATAGCTTCCCCTACACTAGCAATGTACTAGCAATTCTAACACTAGGAGGGTAAGGACCTACCACATGTCTCCTATGATACATGTGAGGCCAGCCACCGCCTCTTTACGAACAGTTGACACTCCCATAGGAAAGCTCCAGGTCCCCAGCTCCACCTCACCAGCTAACAGATGCCTGTGCCGCCCAACGTCGCTTAAGAGTGATGAAGGCAGAGAGCGCCATCTACCAATCAGGAATGGCCAATTGTGCTCTTCTGGCTTGAACTCGTGACCACCCGGGCCTCAGTGGCAGAACATTAGCCAGCAATAGATATGTTTTTAATGAATTCCTTTCATTTTCTTCTCCAGAGGTGAATTTGTTCAGCCAGTCTCAGATCTCAGAAAAGGTTCTGTTGAGGATCTTGAAGCACCCAGACGTGATCCAGGACATCAAATTCAACGAGAGCGACAAGCGGTCGCTCCAGCACTATGTCTACCAGCGAGGCAAAGCTGTCGACTTCTTTGTACTCATACTGCAGGTAGCAGCCCATATACACACACACACACACACACACACACACACTGCCTTTTCCAGTTCCTCACTGAGTGAATATCTGCCAGGGAGTTCTATGAACATCCGAATAACAGCTTTCAGAGTGAAGCAGCTTTTCAAGGTCTAAAGAGCCTCATAATATAAAGGTAATAATAAAGCTTTTTCCCTAGAGCAGATATCCAAGCCAAGGGCCATTTACAAGCCAGTCTGCCAGTCAGCTGTCAGCAAAACTCAATCAGGCTGCGGGACACTCTGACCAGACGAGTTAAGAAAGCAGGGTCTGGTTTGGAGCCAGGTAGAGGGGTTAACATTACAGTTTGGCTCAGCAGTCAGAGGAAAGACCGTTCTCTTAATCAGCAGATTTTTCAGCTGATGGGGCACTGAAGATGAAGTTTCCCAGCCGCACAAGTTTGGATTTACAGTCCATAATTATATTTGCATCTATTTTATGGTTTATAAAATTCCCAAATGTACCCAATTTGTTTGAGAAGTTTTTTGGGTATAGTCCTAGAGTGTATCTAATTAGAGCTAAAATTCACACTTAAAAATTCTACTTCTTCAAAATGACTTCTCCAAAACTAGGTCAAAACCTAAACATTTACTTGAGGAAAGTATTAGTGGCACAAAAAATAAAATACTTTCAAAAATAGATAAACTGGCATTTAACTTGCGTTAACTCAATATTTATGTACTAATATTATCTTTAAGTAACATAATCTCAGAATCATGTTGATGCTCCACTGACTCTGGGGAGAATGGTGTCCGTCATTCCCACTATGACCGAGTGGAGGCTAAGGCTAATGCTAATACACACACGCTATAGAAAGCCAAATCACTGCACATTCACCCACTATAAAACAATCATTACACACCAGTAGACCAACAAACAACAAATCAGTCTACAGTGCACACACACAGAGGAACTGACCTGACTGTAGGGTTGTACAGGAGCTCGGAGCTGATTGGTCAGGGAGGAGAGTCAGACTGGATTATAAGATATGAAACACACTATAAAACGATCATTTTAAGAAATGTCTTGACTAAACTAAATCATCAGTCCAGAACGTCTCATTACAGAAACTGAGGCTAAAAATAAAGGATTTTACTGAACCAATTAATTAGCAGCTCATTTTATCGAAAATGTGTCGCTGTGTTCTTGATACTCAGCATTATGAGACCTGATTTATTATCAGATCTGATTATAAAATTGATAGTAACTTAACTTGATTGGGACATTCTGATCAATTTTACACTGTTTTCTCTGAGCTCAAACACAGTCAGTCAGCCAAATCATTGTGCAATCGAAGTATCCATTCATATTTTACCAAACTGTTCCTTTAACTGCACTGCAGGCACAACAATTAGCAGGGAGGGTCATATGGTGCAGGCTTTAGGACTCTACTCTGTATGAGCCTGTAGGACGTGTTTGCCCTCTTTTACTGAGTCCCAGACTGCCTGGGCAGAAACGGGGGGTATATCCGCTGTTAAATGCCCCGCAGTAGGTAAAGAACAGCTGTGGTCTAGCTGAGCCTAATAAATAAATCACTCTTTATTTTTCCTTGAGTGTGCTGTGCTCCTGTGGGCATTGCTGCTGCTCTGCCTTCCTAATCAGTTCCTCAGTCCCTCTTAGTGGCTCTCGCATGTCCGTTAGAAGTTTATCGTCCCAGAGGATACATACTGATCCTCTCGACTGTGTTGAAAGACTAAATACTAAAGTAACTGAGGAATTGCACAAATGGTAAGGCAAGTTGTACACGTACACTAAATCTGTATTTCATCAGTCATTTCAAATTCTCTCTCCTGGCCTATGTAATATGTCCCATTTGTGTTTCTATATCAGTTGCATTGACACAGTTTGAGTCTGGCAGTTGTTCTATACATTGTTCATGATATACAAAGTTCATGATAAATGAACCAATAGAAATGCTGCAAAATGACATATATTTTAAAATATTTTACATTGACTTCCATTGAAAACCAAGAAGGTTTTCCCCCTCTTCTGTAAAGTTGCCATTTTGGAGATATAAGGTTTTTGCATGTAGTGGAGATATACAGCACATATACCTGTGTGTAATATGTCTAATATGCACCTATGTGTAGTAATATTCACAGCCACATAGAACATACATGCCCAGAGTGGTGGGCAGTCATTGCTGCGGCACCTGGGGAGCAGCAAGGGTGAAGGGCCTTGCTCAAGGGCACAACAGTGGCAGCTTGGCGAGCTTTGGTATCGAACCCACAACCCTGTCATCAATAGCCTGGAACTCTAACTGCTGACCACAACTGTTGGATTTGCATGGTATTGTGGGACCTGTAGTGTATTTAGTAGTTTTGTTATGGTAACTGTAGTCTTAAACTGGTTTGATCAGGGCCAAATTGTGATGGCTTGACTGCTGTCACAGAGCATCTCCAAACCATCTGGCATGTCTTGTTTTTTTTTTTGTTTTTTGTTTTTGGGGTCAGTACCCACCAAAAGTGGTCCAGAGAAGAACAACCGGTGAACCAGCACCTAAGGCTCATTGATTGGATCCACGAAGGCCCCATCTGACAACCTTCAGGGCCTACAGAATGTCACGTCTTGGTGGTTTCAGAGGTCTTGTGAAGTCCATGCCTCAGATCTGTTGTGGCGGCACTAGGGAGATCTGCTCAGTATTATGCAGGTGGGGCTTATGTTATGGCTAATGGGTGTATACTGTATACATAAAACTCTAAACCTAACCGTAACCATTACCTCAGTAACAACAAAGCTTCTGCTTTTCAGTTAAAACCATGTGAAACATGGAGCTTTTGTAAAAAGTGCTTTGCCATGTTGTTGTCCATGACTTTGTAAGAAAGCCATAGAAAAACATGGCTAACCTGCAAAGTCATACAAATGTATAAAACGCACACAGAGAGACATTCTATCCTGGGTTTGTTATGCCAATACAGCCCTATAAATACTCATTAGCCACAAAACCCCATCCCCCTTAGTGGTGTTAGTGGTCTGCTCTTAGCTTGGGGGCAAATTATAGACCTCCCAGACGGAGCGTTCCATTTGGACTCTGGAGGAGGGGGCTGAGCTGTTTACATGTAAACATTCCAGAGCCAGACACCCCACAACAGGCTGATAACATGGTTGCAAAGCACAGAAGTCCCATCACCACAGTGCTGGTTAAATTGTAAACAGGTCGGTCCTGAGCAGGGGGAGGGAGATTCACACATGTACGTGATTTGCATGCCGATGCGCCTCAGATGCTTAAGGGCCAGAGATATCTCCCTTGAGTCGTGCTTGTCTGTTGATCATTTACTTTGCTGGGTGAAGTCATTGTGCATAAGGTGACGTCCTGATGGGACACAATCAGTGCCTACATCGTTACTTATCTCTCTTTGGGGTCCAGTGATACAGTGATGTGTGTATTACAGACTGCATAGAGTTTAGGTTGGGAATGTTTGGTAATGCTAGTAAGTGATGGTTTGAGAGCTCATAAAGGCTTATTCCAGTTATTGCTCTATGTAGTCATTAGCATGTGCATGTAATGGCATGTAATTCCTGTTGTTTATTCCTGTATGACTTTCTTACAGCCCCCCTGGAACAAGAAAGACAATTAGCTTGCTCGCTTGCTGTTTTCTAAGTCTACTGTGACCTTCATGAAAGATTAATGTTTTTTTTTATTTGATTTTTGGAGCAGTAGATATAAGGGCTGTCATAATTGCAGAGTTAAACCTGTTCTTACTGGTTTATTTTACAGTGAAGATGGATATAGTGCTTGCTATGTAGTGCTTTATAAATCAAGCAAAAGTATTGGGACACCTGCTCGTTCTCTGTTTCTGCCAAAATCAAGTCTGTTTATATGTTTATATATATATATATATATATATCCTGCTTTTGTTGGAGTAACTGTCTTCTACTAGATTTAGAAGCATTGCTGTGAGAATTTGATTGCATTCAGCGACAAGACCATTAGTGAACTCCCCAGCTGAGAAGCACCCTCATCATTCCAAAGAACACAGTTCTACTGCTCCACATCTCGATGCTGGGGGGCTTTCTACCCCTCTAACGCACACCTGGCATTAGGCATGGTGCCAATAGGTTCATGTTCCATAGTCCTATTATTTTGGCACTTCATTGGTACTTCTCTAGGGACTAGACAAGCAGTGTGTGTGTGTGTGTGTATTTGCACACCTGTGTAAATAATGGGTGCAACTTAAAGTAGCTGAATGCATTTGTTAGAAGGGGTGTACATAAACTTTTCAAACATCTGGATCTTTGTGTGATCAGTACTGAGAGACGAAGGTAATCTCCAAAACAAAACACATACTGACGACATGCTTTTAAACATCATTTGTAAAATGTAATTAATAGTAAAGCAATTGTCTTGTGAGGAAAACTTTAGAACACCCCCACATATATTACTACCTAAAAAATACCCAGCACATCAGCTGCAGATGATTAGAACATGGTAAGAGAGGATTTTGGAGAATATCCATGGCAAGAATTCTCAGAGCCCTTCAGAAAGAAAGTCAGATTTTTTTAAAGGGATTTTAAAAGATCTCAGAATAGTTAGAAATCAGCCGCTCCACTGTCCACTAAGTCATTTACAAGTGGTGAACATTTAAAACAACTGCTAGCACGGCCAGATCAGACCGTCCTAGCAAGTTTGACCCGAGAGCAGACCGCAAAATGTGTAAAGACGTCCCCGACAATCCTAAAATCTCACCACGGGACCTACAGGTAGCTCTTGTTGTCATAAGCTGATGTCAAAGTACAGCATCTAACTCCAGCAAGAGACCCAACAAGTTTGGTTTTAGTGGGAGGTGCATGGAGGAAACCCTTGGTGTCAAAAAACAAACATCACGGCAAGACTAACGTTTGCCAGAGATCACCTAGACAAAGACCACGACATCTGCAACAGTGTGCTTTTATGAAATGTCTGCTTACTTGATTGAAATTCAAAATAATTCGATGAATATTTAATATGTGATATAATCAATAGTGCCAGCCCTATCATTACAGCCTGCACTAGTATCTTCTCTATCAATGTCTATCTAAAAGCCTGTGAAAAAAGAGCCTCAGGAGCTTGTTCGTTCTTTCAGTCTTTGTTTCAAGTGCGCCGCTGTTCTGTGTCTCCGAAACCCCTCTTCAAAAGCAGAAGTGCATTTTGTAGTCGAACGAAAATAGCAGCAGGAGAAAATTGATCCCGGCTGATGTTTATTTTAGGCCGCAGAGAGTTTTAATACTTCCTCTGACTGTTGCGCTGATACCCTGAATGAGAGAGCCTGCTGGAATAGAGCAAGAACTGAGATGCACTAAACTGTCTGTAATTACCTCTTTCCTGAAACACTTATCTGGGTAACTGTGTATTTCCAGCATTCTTCATTTTCAGGTGTGTATTTATGTGTCTGTTTGAGAGAGTAGTTTGAGAGAAATGGAGAGCGTAGGAGGAAAAGGAGAATGGATTACAGGAATGTGTAAGTTGGGGAGAAAGAGTTTAAATGAATGGGTGAGAGGAGGGATAAACAAAGCATAAAGCAAATGGGTTCATGGTGGAGGAAGTGTCTTCTGATTTTCACATACACTTTTACAGGTGCTCTTATCCAGAGTGAGGCTATTTTAGAAAATAGCCCTAGCTAGTGTTGGCAAGCTAGCATCGGAATGTACCTCTGAGCCTAGATACAGAAGATGCACAGTACTTATTAAAAGTACTGAATGTCAAACAGACACATAAATATACACCTGAAAATGAAGAATGCTGGAAATACACAGTTACCCAGATAAGGTGACATCAGGGCTGGAATATTTTTGGCTTTGTAGGCCAGCGTCAAGGTCTTGAATTTAGCTGTCCAGCCTCCTCCTACAGATCTGCTATTAAGAAGCTACTGTTGTGTGACGGGCTTTAAAGAACATGGGCCAAAATCTGTCTTTTAAAACTGCTCAACACGCTTTGAGGAGAACCGTAACAGCCAGTTCTGTTACATTGCCTGCTAGACTCATGTTTTTAATGACTGTGAGAGAAAGGGGACCTTCCCTACCCCCCAGGGGAGAGTGTGGTCAGTTAAGATCTTTCTGACTCCTGATTACAGATGGCTGTGGCATCTCTGGGGGTTAAACTTAAGCCCCATTCGGACGGATTATTTTTCCATGGGGAGGTGAGGGTCTCAGTGTTTTGTTTTTTTTGCCCCGACCGAATGCACCAAGATTGTAATTTTTTACAGGCTGTGTGCTCCCACTTGAGTAAAGATTTCAGTGCTTTTGACCTTCTGTAAAACAATCTGAAAAATTAACCTCAGGTTCTAATAATCCAGTGCAAATCGACAAGTATTCTGTCATGTCCTTTTCTCAAGTATGGAGGCGCTCAGGTTCGTTTTGCATGGCACAGACAGCTCGATTGTTCATTTCTTCGGAAAACCTCAGTCAAATCCCGAAGGTGAGCCAAAGGTCTCAGAGGCGTAACTTCGCTTGCAGCCTTAGGCTAGTCCTTGTGTAGCGTAGCTTACAGCTAATTTTCAAACTCTTGTTTTATTAATACTGTAAGTAGTTATCATCACGGGGGGGGGGTGTCGTTCGTTCAGTCACATGTTTGTGGGCGGAGCAAGGATAGGTCAATTGCCTCATGAGCAGGAGGCAGATGAGAGCAAGCAAGAAGATGAAAGAACGGAGCGAGGGGAGGGGAGGAAGATGTGTTGGGGGCTGAGGAGATTAGCAGCAGCAGCTCCCAGCAGTGCTTCTCAGGAGTTTTAATAACCTCTCACGCTGACCTTTAATGGCATTCAGAGAGAGAATGAAGAATGAGGGAGAGAGTAAGAAAGAGAAGTAAGCTTGCTGCTTGAAGTTATTGGCCTGTGAATGGCCTTTTTTATTAGTGTTTTATTATTAATATTATTATTGTTTTTTTGTTTTGTTTTTTTTGGGGGGGGGGGGGGGGGGGGGTCTTTCCCACTGCCAGTCAACCCACCGGCATTTACTACTCCGAGCCTGGCCTGTAAATGCTTTTATAATAACAATATATAGCAAAATATTTTCATGTTGGTCATTGTTTTAAATATTCTCCACTTGCAAATGATTTAGCGGACAGTGGAACGGCTAATTTCTAACTGTTTCGAAAAAACTCCTTCCCATACTCATTCCCATCTGCATCTACAGCCTTCTTCCTGAAGGCCTCAGAGAGCTCTTCACCACTCACTTCAATAATCAAGAGCAAACCAGACTGAGGTTTAAATAAAACAGGCTCCTCAGAATCCTTCTAAAAACATGACCTAATCATCTGCAGCTGATGTGCTGCAGTAGTAATAAATGTGGGTGAGTTCTAACCTGAGAGGTGGTGACTGGCACCTAAGCTGATGTGCTGCAGTAGTAATAAATGTGGGTGAGTTCTAACCTTTTATGCACAAGAAAATTAAATTTGTATTAATGATATTGTTAAGATAAAGATTTTCATTGGCTGACTGTTTTCACATGGCTGTATACTTAGATCTTACTGGTCCTTAAATGGTTTTATGCCTGTAATGGTATAGATATGCTCATTCTTTTCCCTTCCTGGAGTATGTCTGGCACCTACTTTGCCCTCTGTTGTTTGCCACAATGACTGATTGGCAGTTGACATGCTGTGACTTCAGGGCACACAGGCTGAAGTGACGCACCAAATACCTCAAGGACACACCACACTTGCACACTGCACTACGTCAAGTGGTGTGTGTATGTGTGTGAGTGTGAGAGAGAGACTGCTTGTTCCAGCACATTCAGCACAGTGTTAAGCTTTTGGTGGGTGCGAAAAGTAGAGGTCGTGTATCATATGTGTCAGTATACTTAATAGGTGTATTGGTCAGAACCATGCATCAGAGTTGTGTGGTTGGCAGAATTTTAGCTAGTGTAGGATCCTAGTATACAATACCAGATGATATTACAGCAGAAAATGAAAAGCTCTAGGTCTGAACATGTTTGAAGTGTTTAACATATAACAGCTTAAAGCAATATTATTTATTACTTTATTAATTACTTTAGTACCTTAAATAGCAGTTTAAGGCTGTAACGGGGAGAATTGCATCTCTGTCATTGCCTCTTCGGCTGGAGCACTGCCTCTGCGCTATGGAACTATGGTGGAGCTGCACAAGACGTCTTTGCCAGAACTGTGTAATGCTGCGTAACTGGAGTCATATTTGGGTAAAATGCTGTAATATTACTCACTTACATCGTGTGGATCATTGTAAAAGAGCATGTTTTGTTCAGACAGAGCTTAGGAAGAAAGCAGTATGGTCTTTAAATATTAAGGAACATACAAAACTAACCGATTCACAGAATTAATAAAACTTGCATGTCACATAAACAACACTGTGTATCTGAAAGCAGGTCAGTATTCATATGTACTATATTAGACCATTTAGTTTAATAAACTGTCTTAATGTTGGTGCGGTCTTCGAGTGAAATCTGGTGTGTATCAGAGAGCACAGTTGGTTTCGCTCTCTCTGGATGGGTAGGAGGGACATCTCTGGTGTTTGAAGTACGTGTCTTTAGTTTTGTGCTGCAGCTACAAGGCTAAGGAGCCCTTCGAGCTTCAAGTATGGCTCGGTTTGACCCGCCATCCATTAAGATCCACGGAAGACAAGCATCCAGGCTGTTTTTTCTATCCTGGCACAGGGTGTCCAAACAGCGGAGTCGCTTGCTGTCTTTAAGCGCTGACTGAAGACCCATCTCCTCCAAGAGTGCAGGGTGTTATGATCTCTATACGGACTTCTGTATTTAGTAGTGTCTAAGATTAGCGGTATCGACGTCTGTACAAACTAGCTATGGTGTGTCTGCTAAATGCCCTAAATGTAAAGGTAAATATAGTAGAGCTAAAGAGCTTCAGCCCTGGATTAGTGTTGGTCCCATCATCGGGAGATTCGGTTCAATCCCTAATTGATCATCCTTCATCTGTAAGTAGGAGTCTTATAGAGCACATTTAGTCTTATTCTTTCTGAGTGGGTAGGATGACCATCCCTGTTGCCTATCTCTCATCACCGTGCTCGTCAGTGTGGGTGTCTGGTGGCTGATGTAACAGATCTGGTGATTAGTCCTCTGCTCTCCAAGCGTGGTCAGCTGTCCAGGGGTGTTTTAGCAGCAGTTTTAAAAGAAGTTGTTGACTACATGTGACTGATGCTACTGGTGGCAGTGGGAATTGACTAAATATTGGCCTAAAAATTGGGGTTTTAAAAAAAAAGTGTGTGTGTGTGTGTGTGTGTGTGTGTGTGTGTGTGTGTGTGTGTGTGTGTGTGTGTGTGTGTGTGTGTGTGTGATAAATTCCTGTGCTCGTACGTACGTGTTAAGAACCCAGTCCTCAGTTCTTTGAAATGGCAGAGATCGTTCTGCCTTACTCAGAGTGTGTGTGTGAGAGAGAGTGAGCAAGCAGTGTTGTCTCAGTAAGGATTAACTGTGCTATGTTGATGCTGCAGTTCTCACATTCCTGGCGTCAGTTCTCACAATCCATTCTCAGTGAATCAAACACACACATTTGCTGAATCAGTTACAGGCCTCTTTATCCATCTACTCATCTTTCTCTCTTCTATGTACTCATCTGCCTGTCCAGTAATGTGTATATATATACACACACACACATATATTTATATATATATACATATACACATACACACACACACACACACACGTTGTTTATGACAGTATTTTGTGATCTTGCTCTGCCTTATGTGTGTCCGGTTCGTCCACAGGGTCGTGTGGAGGTGGAGGCCGGTAATGAAAATATGAAGTTTGAGACTGGTCCCTTTTCCTATTATGGTGTCATGGCACTCAGTGCTCCCGCACTAGGTAAGACCACACCGGCACACACACTGATTTGATGAGCTTTGTTTTATAAAAAAAAGGCATTGCCCCTTTTGAGGTTTTTTTTTTTTTTTTCTTTTCTTCTTTTTTCTTAATAAAAATGGCATCCATTTGTTCAAGGGGAGATTCACTCATTTGTCAAAATTCATGCATAATTAAATCGTTGTGGAAGTGATTCACTGAAAACCCAAACACACACAGTTTTCTCTCCTCCTAACAGTAGTTTATCAGCCAAGACCTGTTTGTTGGCGGAAGTTTGCTTCTTTAGTTTCTACACTGGAGCTACAAAGCTAATGTAGCTAATAAGTAATGGAAGTCTAGGTCACCTAGTTAATTCCATGTTTGGATAACATGGCCTCAGTCTAGTACCTAGCTTTAGTCCAAAACTAAAGAAGCAATCTTCAGACATTAAATATGTCTTGGATGACTGATTACATTTAGGGTGAGGGGAGCACTGTGTGAATTTTGAAGTCATTCAGGCTGGTTTAGCATTAAATGCACAGTTCTACAGAAACGTACAGAATCACAGTGGTGGTGAATGAGATCACGTCTGATAAAACGTCTTATGAGTTTCATACCTTTTAAAAGACCTTCAGATGAAGTTACTACACAAAGTGGTTACAAATGCATTGTCCAGCGGGATCGAACCCCAGTCTGCCCAGGTGGTGTCAGACATTGTGCTACAACAACTGCTTTTTTTTTAATGGTATTTTCGTACCCAAGATTACCTCTCTTTTACCGCAATCAACATCACATTTAGAACTCAGGAAACATTTGGGTAAACTGCTCATTTTGGATAGTAAATTAAATAGCTATATGTACATTGTAGGCATGATGACCCGTAGTCTGTATCACCACCACTGTAAAGACAATGGAGTCGGTAATTTTCCCTACAATTCACGTGAAACCACCTAAATTACACCTTTACTAATTTAAAAAAATCACTGCAGTTCTCCTGTAATTAGAAAAAAAAGGAAAGCAGGAGCGTTTACATAAAACACTGTTTGAAGTACATCGTGTAATTTCAGCGCTGTTGTCTGATTCTGTTTCTGTAAGTCTACGTCAGATGTTGGCCCACTCTGCAAGCGATTCCCAACAACCAAAAAGAGCATCAGAGGGATTGTTATGTAGGCGTTAAAGGATATGCCAATATTGCCAAGATCAACCTACAACAGTAATTTTCTGTAATAGTCCATGTGTCACCCCATCAAAGGGCCACCCATCCTCAGAGCATGGGAAGAATCACAGTGCATAGCCGTCATTCATATCTCTTGCGTTACTGCCACCTAATGGGAAAGGTGTAGCATTACAGTCATGGTTCTTTGTTGTCATGTAGTCTTTTTTGGGATTTGTTGTTTTCTAGTTCAGAAGTGATAGATAAATAAAGAAATAGATGGTGGAGAGAAAAATGAAGAAGTGATGAGTAAAACAAAAGCAAAAATAGAAGAATTTCTGAAAAAATATAGAATAAAAGAATACATAATAAATGTGCAATATTAAATATGTAATCTATTTGAATTTGTATTTTGTATTTACACGTTGTGTAAATGTTGTTTATTTGTGTGTGTGTGTATATATATATATATATATATATATATATATATATATATATATATATAAAAATAAATATATATGTGTGTGTGTGTGTGTTTGTGTGTGTGTGTGTGTATATTGCATTTGTTTAGCTAAATAAATTTTACATTTGTTTAGCTAAAGGTTGAAACTTGAAGATTTGAGGAGGAAATAGTTATTTAAACAATATCCTCACAAATGTAAATTCCCCCAAGTTTGTTGGTCAGTTTGTGTCTCTGTGTCTGTGTGTGTGTCTCTCTCTCTCTCTCTCTCTCTCTCTCTCTCTCTCTCTCTCTCTCTCTCTCTCTCTCTCTCTCTCTCTCGTGCTCTCTCTTTCTTGTGCTCTCTCTCTCTCTCTCTCTCTTCCTCTTCATCCATCATGTAAACTCCTCCCATTTGTCTGCTGTTTCATGTCTGCTCATGTACACTCTCTCTCTCTATCTCCATTTACTCCACCACCACCCGACCCCCAAACCAGTGAAAGTCTCTCGTCCTCGTCATTTCTCTTTAAAGAGGCTTTCTCTCTTCTCCCGTTTTCCAGGTAACCATCGGCATGTTGAGTTACTCTAACCCCAGGCTGGCCACATTAGCATTAACGCTGGGACAAACACCTGTTACATCAGCTGTTACTGATTGAGATTAGCCGCAGCTGCTCTTAAACCAGTGTTGGTATCTTCAACTAAATGTAAATATAGGGGGATGAGTTAGAGTGGGAATTGCATTGTACTCCAAATGACCTAAAACAACTACTGAAATTAACCTCATAATATACCCACATAAAGTTGTGTTTCCACTACCATAGTGTGCTGTAACGTACGCTGTTGTAATTGCACTGTTGTGATGTACTCCCTATACGGTCCATTAGCGAAACTAAGCTGAATGAGCTGTTCTGTGACCACACAAAACTGTGTGTTTCAGCCCAGACTGCTCTTACAGTACCAGACAGCCATTCAAAAGAAATCTGTTACACAAAGCCCTAAGCAAAAGTTCGGTCACCGCTAGACACCCTCAAACCTTAGCATTTTAGAGTAAATAAGTGAACAAATACTGTCATTTTTCTGCTAATTTTGGACTCAATTCCTACTTATTTATTACATATTTAATGTGACGAGTGTATATCAGTAAACTCTAAAGCTTAGACACATAGTGTCAGTGTTCCTGTTGCTCTGTGATTGGATATGTCAGATCTTTGTGACAAAAGAACAGAAAAATGTCTAATACCTAGAACCATGGAACAGAACACCTACCTTTTTACTGACTGGTTAGCCTGGTTCCTACAGCCTACAGTTTTTAAAGAGACTTATAAAAAGAGCTGTGGCTTCTGCCCCATGGCTTGCACAAGGTTCCTTGTAAGACAAGATTCCGCCTGTAGGGGGAGCCAGATTATTATTGTAGTGCCCCGTTGACTCGCTGTTCACACCACAGTTGTATGAACTGTGATAAATAGTTAAGCAAAGTCTTAACACAATTTTACCACTGATCAGCTGATACTCTGCATGTCCAAATGTTTGTGGACACCCCTTCTAATGAATGCATTCAGCTAAGTAGCACCCAATACAAACACAGATGTGCAAACAGCTTGTATAATCCCTTTAGTGAAGTATTGCCAACAGAATAGGACACTCTAGAGCAGACAACTATTAACCTATTGGCGCCACCCTGTTTTACACCAGCTGTGGGCTAGAGGGTTATAAAGACCCCCAGGATTGAGCTGTGGAGCAGTAGAGACAGTTACTCCAACAAAAGTAGGATAAACGTTTTTAATTTTTTACTTAATACCCTTGATTGCTGAAGAAACCGTGATTAAGTGGGTGTCCCAATAATTTTGTCCATACTGTCTATTTGGCATAAGGAGGAAAGTTGCATACACACTCACATCACACTTGCACTAAGTTGCATACACACATCATACTTTCACTGAGAGGTTAGTTAGTGTGTGCAGCTGTGTTGGAAGGGTTTGCCTGCTCTGGATCAGTGCTACTCTGCATGCGCACCAAAGGGGCTGATAGGTTGTTTAGCCCCTCAGCTTTGCCAAAAAACAAGTTTTCAAAATGTTGCTATATAACAATAACTTATCAGAAGCCTATCAGTAATAGATCAGATCCACTGGCATTACATGGGGAATCTGAGTGATTACCTATACTATTTCTTTTTCCCCACTTTAGGCTGTATTACATCTGGGTCTGTAGGTGGTGGGTGGATAACACTGAATTAAGGATTATATCAAATTGCATTTTTTCCGGATCATTCTCTGTACGGAAACACTGTGCCATGACAAGCCAGTGGAAACAACAAGCCAATGCATGATTCAGCTTCGGTGCAGAAATGATCAGAGGGATGATGAACACTGAAGTACACTGTAAAGGGGAGCTTTACAGTACTAAAAGGGTTATTCGGCTTTTATCAATAATGGGCCATTTTGCTATTCATATTTTCAGCCTAACGTGGGAATAAAAAAAGAAATGTGAGCTGTTTTCTGTGTTTCTTTTTAGTTTATTCAATTTCTAATTGATATGTCTTTATATTATATTATATATTACAATTATATTTATATTTCTAATATATATTTTAATGTGATAAACTGGTGCCACACACACACCATGGCTGTGACTGAAATGGCTCTCTATAGATCTTTCTTGTAGGCTCAGTAGGCTTCAGCACAGCCAACAGGAGGGCCATAAACATGTCTGGAAGTCCCTCCAACACAGGCTAATTTGTCTTGGTTTAAAACAACAGAGCAGTAAAAAACAACAGAGCAGTAGCCTCAGCCATTGATTACATCATGACTGGAAGCCAGCACAGCGTAGATGTGTTCAGTTCCATCAGCAGCTCACCTGATTTAAGCACAGATTTACCAAACCAGGTTTTGGATGAGAACTTTAAATAATACTAGACTCCATGAGGAGAACTTTGGAGATGCTTTAATGAACAGTGATGTAAATCCACGACTTTCTGTAAGAATGTTATTAGTATTTATTCTAATAACAATGTTTTACTGAGTAAATAAACACTTACTGATCAGATAATCAGATTGCCTAAACCTTTTGCACAGTATTGTCTGTCTGTGTGTATTTTAGTCATTGAAAATTATGTAATTGGCTCAGAAAAGCACTTTCACACAGACTTTCTCACAGTAGAGTGAGAATGTGTAATTGTGAAGAGAGATGACACTGTTTCTCTTTTTACATTTGCTATTTCTCTTTGATGACAGTGTTTGATATTTTTATTTGATGAACTATCGCTTCCATTCCAGTTAAGTTGATGGTTTTTATTCCTTTTCTTGAGAGTGTTTGTCTTTACTGTAATAATGCTGTAATAACTGTGTACTCTGAGTTGATTCCGCCTAACCTGAACCCAATCTATAACTCTTTTTCCACAGGATGACAGTCTGACAAAGAATCAGTTTCTCACTTGATTGCCCCATCTCTCTTGTGTGCTTTTGCTAATTTTTGCTATGGCTTGTTGCATATTGGAGTATGTTTGTAAAGTTCAAATGTCTTACACACTCATACACCAATGCAAATATCTATTGAGCCTGTTCTGTATGCTGTGTGAGCATGTGTGAAGTTTTTGTTATAAAATGTGATTATTATTATTGTTGTTGTTGTTGTTGTTATTGTTATTATTATTATTTTAGTACCTGCTCATATAGGTGTTTATTCCTGCCTCTGTGTGCATGTATTGCAGAGTTCCGCTCTCCGTCTCATCTCAGCGGTTTGAATCGATCAGCGTCTCTGAACTACACTGACCGCACAGAGTCACAGTCCATTAGTGGCAGCAATACACAGCTCAACAGCGCCTCCTCTCCACAGTACATCCCTGACTTCAACGTGCGCGCGCTAACGGACCTGCAGATCGTCAAGGTGAGAAGTTTTTTGCCCAGATGAAAGAACTTTCCATCCATTTTATTGCCGTTTTAATGGGCCGTACTTTACAGTTATGAGGTCCACTTGTGACCGTTGTGACAATTTTTTTGCAGTACAAGATTTCAACTCCTTTTTATCCCTTCTGTTTTTGTTGCTGTTGCTTTAAAACTAGACAACAGAATCATGTTAATGCTCCACTACATTTACATTATTTGTGTAAAATGCTTTAATATTACTCTACCGCCTCAGTCCACATGCTTCTTTCACTTCAGATGCTGTCTCCGTATCTCTCAGCTTGTCACCAAATGCATGTGTACAGCTGTCCACAAGGGGGCGCTCATATTACAGTTTATTTTTAAACTGAATGACACTTCCAAACAAAAATACCAATTCTTGCATAATGCTGCTTCAAGGTCTCACCTGCACACATCTGGATATTTTTTACAATTGGAGGTTTTGCTTTCTGCCTACAGCAGTGTTTATAAAAACCTCTATTCCCACAACAGAACACAAAAATGGCCCTGAATTACTCACATGAGAGTGCCACAATGTGAAAAATTATCTTTAACTTCTGACTTGAAGCCTTTTGGAAACCAGGTCATCTTTTTTCAGCTTAAAGAAGCATTATGCAAGAATTGGTATTTCTCTCCTTTCAGCTCCCCCTGCAGTCAGGAAGTGGATATTCTCTGGTAGTCAGTGAAGCATCACATTGATTTTAAAACTACTATTTTAAAAATCCTTTTTATTAAATGTTGAATAATGTTGCTTTAACTTTATTGATAGAAACAGAAACTGACATGGGGTGCCCAAACGTTTGCACACCACTGTATATGTGTTATATGGAGTGGAGAAGTGAATGATATGTCGAACAATGTTTATATGGCCAGTTCAGGGGCAGTTCACATAAGTTTAAATTAACCATAAGAATGTGGGGAAAATGTGACCTTGAGCATGGCGTGTTTGTTGGTGTCAGATGGGCTGGTTTGAGTATTTCTAGAAGTATTGATCTCCTGGGGTTTTCCGCACTGCAGCTTTTTAGTCTCGAGTTACTCAGAAAAGTGTAATAAAGGAAAACACATGCAGTAAGCAGCAGCTATGCAGACAGAAACACTCTATTGATAGTAGAGGTCAATAAAGAATGGTCAGACTGATTGGAGCCAACAGAAAGGCTGCAGTGACTCAGATGACTCGGAATGAGCTTCAACAGCAGGGGTGTTGATGGGAAGTGTGTCGTCCTACTTTGCTGTAGTAATAGCTTCTACATATCAGACAAGCCTTTAGATGAGACATTGTGAACATTGTTGTGAGGATTTAATTGCATTTAACTAAAAGAGCATTAGTGAGGTCATGTACTAATGTTGGACGATTGCTTCTGGATCACAAACATGGATGAAGCTTCATAACTCCAGGGAACACAGTTTTACTGCTCCGCAGCTCAGTGCAGGGGGCTTTATACCCCTCTAGCCCACACTTTTAGCCCAGTGCATGGTGACCTCAGGCTTATGTGTGGCTACTCCACTCAGCGTTCCATTCTATTGGCAGTACTTTTCTTTGGAGATTATAGAAGCTGCACCTTAAAGTAGCAAAGCAAAGGGGTGTCTGGATACTTTCAGACATGTAGCGTGTATCTGGTTAACCAACACTCTGTCTCTTTTCTCCCAATCAGATTACTCGAGCACAGTATCAGAATGGTCTCATCACGTCTCGGCTGGACAGCTCACCCCAGTCTCCAGACAGCGGACACACACACATGGACCAGAACACACCTGTGGAGAATCTATCAAACGTAGTGCCTCAGTCTCCTTCAGAAAACACACTCGCACTGCCCCTGACGGACACTCCCCCGGACGAACACACCTCCCTCCTGAATGAGCAGAACTGTCTACCTGCCCGCCAGTCCAACCACAACACACACAACGATGGCTCCATCTGACGCACACACGCACACAAACACATCTAACAGACTGCCACACACACATACAGACTGGCATCAATAACGGTAGTTGCTATACACAATCTGTCTGCAACTTGATGGATTTAGGAGTAGAGACAAACACAAACACGTTAAACTGCCTCCTGATACTCTGCCAAATCAAGTTGCCAACAAAAAGCTGGAGCAGGAGCTTTCTGTGCGTCTGTGTAACTGAGAGAGTTGTAGGCTGTGTGTGTCTTCTGATTCCTGGAAGAGAAGACTTCTGTTTTAACAAGTGTTCCCGTTCCAAACAGTAATGCTAACAGAATGTCAGTGTGATTAACATCTTTATTGATGTTTAGAAGCAGTCACAGTTAAAGCTAAAAAATTACACAGCTTTCCCCTGAGCCCAGATGGCATGATTAGCATCTCAGGTCTATAAAGTTTGCTTCTTTCATTTTGTGCTAAACTTATGAGCCTACTGTAGCTAACAAGTCGAGAGCTTCTCTCAGCCGGTTTTGTCTTTTGCATTGCCCCAGTCATCGGGAGATTGCCAGGTTAATCCCCAGTGTTGCCGCAGCCATTTGTAACCAGGGGTCTGAGAATCCAATTGGCTTTGCTCTCTCTGAGTGGTTAGGACGGCCTCTACTTGCCTTTGCAACCAACTGTAACAAAACTGGCAAATAGTGCTCTGCTCATTCACCCTTCTAGCACTAGTAGAACCATACACTATATGTCCAAATGTTTGTGGACAGCCCTTTTTTTAATGACTTCATTCAGCTACTCACATCATTGTGAAAGTTCACACACACCATTTGTCTAGTCCCTGTAGAGAATTATTGCCAATAGAATAGGAGCAGATAAACATGAATGCCATGCCATGGGTTTAAAGCCCCCTTTGAGCTATCGAGTTCTCTGGAATGATGGTTGGTGCTCCATCTAATACTTTTGGGATGATGAAGGCTCTTAAGGGCTCTTAAAGGCTCTTGTTGCTAAATGCAATCTAATCATCACAGCAATGCAATGAAATACCCATAATCCATCTGAAATTGTTCACTACCATGACAAATTCAATTCCCTATAACATTGCCCTAAATAGTGATCCGGACTTTCACATGTAGGGGATAGTAAATAGGGCACAGTTTCAGACCCAGCTCTTGTAGGAAAATGCATATGGGTGTAGGAGGGACGAGAGTTGCTGATTTGTGCGGCCTTCAAGTCAGAAAAAACAGCTGGCTGCTGATAATTCTACGGTAGACTGGTTGTATTTTAGCAACCACCAAAATCAGCTAATAATTTTTACATAAACAACAGTAAAAACAAAAAGTCCCAAAGTAAGCAAAGCAACATTTCCCCAGGATGTTCTTGTTGCTTTTGACGGAAACATTTGAACACGCCGTACTTGCAAGCTCCAAAGTGTTTAACTAGAAATGTCTAAGGAGCACTTGAAGGCAGCATAAGTGAGTGGCGGGGTGAAGGTGCGCCAAAGCAAGCGCCTGAAAGAAAGTCAGCAAGTTTATTAGTGGAGTGCACTCCATTTTAAAGAAGCAGCAGATTGGTTGCATTTTATTTATACATATATATGTGGTTTGTTTGGGGGGTTTTTTGTCGCAGTACACTCTTAAAAATACAGTCGTTACAAAGGGTTCTGGGAGCAATGCCATCTTTTATTTTCTTTTATTTTAACCCAATTATATCCTCAGTTTAGCCGAGTTGCCCACCCACTCACTAGGACTCCGCCTATCACTTGCAATGCTTCCAACACGAGGAGGGTGAGGACAAGCACATGTCTCTTCTGACACACGTGATGAAGTCAGCCACTTGAAAGTGTTGGGTCCACAGCTCTGATACATTAGCGAATGGACACCTTTGCTGGCCAGCATGGGACAGGACGGCATCTACCCACACAGAGAGAGCATAGCCAGTTGTGCTCGGTCAGGTTCAGGCTGCTGATGGCGAAGCAGCAAACTCATTCTTGTACAAAGAGAATCCGAAGAATCTTTACAGCCACTGTTTTTTCACTAACCTTTACAAAAACGGATCTTTATGGAGACGCAAAATGGTTCCGCTATGGCATCGTTCAAAGAACCCTTAGTAGCACCTTTGTTTATAGGCGTGTAAGACGCATCTCAGGGAGACACTGAGCATCATACACACCAAACCACATGTCGGAATGACCTTTCTCTGTGTATAAATGTACAACTAAAATACAAGTGACCAAAAAAAGAAAGAAACTGAAGCATGTCGTTGTACAAACTACGCTAAATTTCATCTCGTATCAAGACCTAGAGAAAGAAGTAGCATATTGATTCTGTGTATTATTATTATTGTGTGAGATGCTTTTTTGGCGTCCACTGGTTTTCTGTGCAGTCATGCTCGTGCGAATCAGTGCCTGTGTGTAATTGTTAATCAGTGACATATGGTCATTTTCTTATCTTCAACCCCAAAGCGAGGGCAGTTGCTCGTGGAAGTGGAGTTCACCTCCGCTTCGGATGAAAATGTTTGCTTGTGTGCGAACGAGCTTTAAGACACTATAGTGGTTCCCCAGCTACAGGACTTGAAGCGAACCAACCAGAAAAATATATAAATACTGTATTTATTTTGCCTAAGATTCAAGTTGTATATTTTTGAGCTTTTTGTGAAATGTACCGTTTTTGTCTGTGTTTTGTAATCTCTGATTCTGTTTCAAGGTTCATGCTTTTAATCAAGCAGTGTGTTGCGGTACTGATTTATGTACATGCAAGAATGTGCTCCAGTTTTAAGACAATCTGTAGTTTCCTCGAAGCCAAAATCTCTACTTATGTAAACTAGGCCAGGGGTCCTGAAAGGTTTTAAGCTTTTCCTCTTTCTCTTTGTTTTACTTTGTCTTTACTGTTTTTGCTTTATTTTTCCACTGTGAGGACTTTTATTTTGCTTTATACCAAATTGGAAAAATCATCCTTGACGAACCGTATGCAGGTGAACGGTGTATTAATGGACACAAAAAATCAGTCTTTTCGAATCACAGCAAGTTTAGCCAAATAAATATATTGGAACGCCTCTTGTTTATCTGTATAAGGGGTTTCACTGTGCGTTGTGGGTCATGTTGAGACGCTGCTAGAGCTTTGGGTGTATGGTTTTGTACATTTCACTCTTACTGGCTGTTTCTGTTAATGGTTATTGAACTTCATTTGGTTTAAAGACCAAACAAACCCTGTTTTCTTCAATATGAACCATTTTTCTCCTCCTTTTTTCTCCCATCTTTGTTTTTGTTTGCCTGCTTGTCTTGTTTTTTTCTGGAGTTTTTGGTCAGAAAAAAAATCTAATTATATTATTTATTAAATCAGTTTTTTAGACCACCGAACCCGTTCTTGGACTTCATGTAGATTTTACACAAATTGCTGTATCCGTGGTTCGCTTGCCACTGTTAGGCCCTTAAACCAGGCCCTTAACCGCCTTTAATCAGCTCCAGGGACCCTGCACTCTGTATAATGACAACAATAAAGGTTTTTAATTAATTAAATCTGTTTTGGGGGGCAGCTGTGGCCTAATGGATTGGGACGTGGGCTTGGAACTGGAAGGTGGCTGTTTCGATCTCTAGTACAGGTACGGAATAGGGGCAGGGACAGCAAAGTAAGTTCATGGCCAAGGCACCCCTGTGCAAGGCGGCGGCCAGTAGGTGAGCTGTCCCCCCAAGGGTCGGCCTTCAGTACCTTTTAGTTATGGAAAAGAAATTATGTGTTTTGTGTCTCTGTTACTTTCATAGTGCTTTTTATTTAATTAATTACACTTAAAAACGGACAGTTATGCTTTTTCATGAAAAAAGTATAATGTAGTGGCCCTTTTAAGGTAAACAGCTAGAACATCAGGAACATTTCAGGATAAGGTTACATTGTTTGTTTGTACCTTCTGAAACAAAACTACCCCTTTTTTGGACAGTGTGTTATACATTTTAATGTAAACAATACTGAATAAATTGCTCTTATTATTTTATGCAAGTTTTACATGCATGGGAAAAATTTTAATTAGCAAAATACGTGGGTAATTAGAAACAAGAGAACATAAAGTACACGAGAAGCCCTGCTAACAGAAAAGCAGCATGTAGTGTTTTGAAGGCTGGTATACTGGTCAACCAGCACCAGACCAGCGCAAACCAGCCTTGACCAGTCTGGAGTTGCATGCAGTCTACAGTAATAACACGAATGGTTCAAAAAGCAATAAATAATATTGTGGCTGTGTGATGTCACAAAACGTAGTCCAATAAAAGTATTGTATTCATGAATAAAATTACATAACTAATAAAATAATTTAAAAATAAAGGCGTTTGTCAATTGTTGTGACCTCCCCTGTAAATGCTTATCAAAATAAAAGTTCATTGTTTTGGCAGGTGCGAGCGAAGCAAGATGTAAATAATTGTAATTTAGAGTGTTAGAAATCTTATAAAGATGAAAAATAATAATAACAAATTATGCAGAACTAAGAAGTCTAAATTTTAAATAGCGAGCTGGCTAGCTATCTCTTCTAGACACTAAAATAGCGCTAAAAGAGATTCCGCCCGTTTTAAGTTGTAGTACTGCAGAAATTGTTGCTCATTAAATTAGCTAAATATTATAAATATTATATAATATTTAAACTACCCTTTTCTACAAGTAAAATGGCCATTATTGTTTTTTTTATTCAGGAACTTTTATCACCCGGAAACGGCTGTTATTTTCAAATCTTTGAACGGACCAATGAGAGTGAAGGGGGCGCCAAACCCGCAGCATTCAAGCGACTGTGTGCGACTGTTTTGGGGAGTGTTTCGCCCCTTTTACGCACACTTTGCTTGTTTAAACAATACAAGGTCAAAATATAGTGTATTTCTGGACAATAATGGGGACCTTAACGGATGAAGACGCGGTCAAACTGTCGCGAACAGGTAGATCAACGATTCTGACTGTTGTTCAGCTTCAGGAGCGTGGCGACGTTACGTTAGCTAGTAGCTAACTGTTAGCTAGCTTTAGAGCCTTGTAAACATTGTGATACAGAGAGGACACGTCCAGCCTGTTTTGAAGATTGACCTGCAGTTTGGGCTACGTTTTAATAATGTCCTAATGTCCTGTTTCTGTGCTGGGTATTTGCGTTACGTCTGAGTAACGTTAGCCAGCACTAATATCAGACCAGAAGACTTGAAGACAGGGCAGGCTCGCCTGCACTGCCTCAAAACATTAACAACGTGGCCAAAGCTTAAAGCATCTATCCATCTACTTAACTTGTCCATCTGCTGTGGTTAAAATACATGACTAGATCATTAGTTTGTCTTTGCACATGAGTGTAATATCCCACTCGTTTAAGTGGACCTGCAAGGATGCTAGATGATTGACAGGTTGATAGATTTAACATTGGCATTGCTCTCCAAACATATATATATATATATATATGGGTGAATATGGTAAATGTATGAGAAATGTCATTATACATACAAAAACATTTTAAAAAATGATAATATATAGTGCAGAATATATCTTATGTTCTATTTTATGATGCAGAATAAATATGTACAGTCTTTTTTTAGTGTAAAGTATATTTTGTATTATTAAATAATAGTGGATAAATAAATCCACCCTAAGCAGCATATGGGCTGCAGTATGTATTGGTATACTGTAGAGTAATAGTTGATGGAAAGAAGCGTGTCCTGTATCAGCTGGTTCTGGCATGGATGCTGGTGGTCATACACTGTGCAGCTGGATGGGTTGAGTCCCTGATAGTGCTGCATGCTCTGAACACTCATCGCTGGTGGTGAATGTCTCAGGTGACGGGGAGAGGTGTATTACTCTTGTGTAATACACCAATTTTGAATGCAAAACGAACTTGCAGTTGCCCAATGTCACCACTCCTTTTCACATCTGTTCTTCTTGAATTTGCTTGAGGTGTTGTTTGCCGTTACACAGCGTACTTTATGTGGCTAAGAGGGAGAGCGATACTTCATAATCAAATGATCTGTTTACAGAGTTACGCAAGCAGAAACTTGCAGAGTACCTGGCAGCAAAAGGCAAATTAAAACCACCAAATCCGAGGTAGGTTCACGTTTGAATTTCAGAACATGTCTGAAACGGTGTCAGACCAGTATTTGGATGTTTCTCATTTTTTTCCCCTTCCTCAAGGCCTTATCTCAAGGACAGTGCACATCTGAAAAAGACCCAAGAGGTTATGCAGCAGTTTCAGTCTGTAAGTTTTCAGACCACAGTCCCAAAAGCTCCTTTTCTCCCTTTTGGTTCATAGACAGGTAGGTTCTTCAGCTAACATTTGTGACATTTCTGTTTTTCTCAGTCAGGCAAAGGAAAGGAGAACAGTGCTCGGAATGCTACGGATGTGAAAAAAGATGTGAAGATGGGAGATGCACTGACCGAGAAGCATACAAACATTACCACCTCAAAAAGGGAGTTGAGAAGCTTATTCAAAGCTCCCTCTGGCAGCAACCCAGTGCTCAAACCCACTATGTCTCAAACAGCAACACAACACTATAGAACACATTCAGAATTAACAAGCATGGTTAGAAATGTCTCTATTAAAGAGCAGAAGATAAAACCAGCTCTCCAAACAGGTGTCAGAGCTTCCAAACAATTTAAGCATTTAAAGACAGGCCAGCAACCTATGTGTGGGCAAGCTGAAACATCTTCCAGGGCTTCTTCTTTCAGAGGGGAAATGGGCATTGCCAAAACAGGCATGCCAAAGGTTGTCACAGGAAAAGAATTTGGTTCCAGCAAAATGATTTCAGGATCAAGGATTACATTTCCAGTATCGAGACTCCTGCAAGACAAGGGGCCGGTCAGGACTGAGTCCAAAGCTGTGACTAATACACACATTAATCTTGCAGATAAAGCATGCCGTGATGACACTCGGGTAAAGAGAAATCAGACCAGAAATTCACAGACAGAAAAGGTCAGATCACAGTCAAATCCAAAGGAACCACTTTCTCAATCAAATAAGCCTGCAAATAAGTCTAGTCTCCCTGCCTCGCAAAGAAACGCTCCTACCGCAACTGCAACTAGGCCAAGATCAGCTCTTTATTCAGCAGTTTCCAAAACTGCAAATGTTTCCACAAGAGCAAGTGCAACCACAACAGGCAATAAAAAAGCACTACCACAACGACAGTGTACCACAGTTAAACTGCCCCCTAAATCCACTGCTCAAGTCTCAGTACCACAGAGTCTTCCACACCACTCCAAGAGCTCCAGCCAGGCCAAGGGATCAGTGCAGCTTAAGACCCCCAAATCAACATTTAACCCTGGGACTCAGGGTGTTAGGACCGTCCCTCTTGATGGAACGAAAAAGCAAAATGCTGCTCAGGAGGAGAGAATGTGAGTCTAGTGTTTTTGTCATTTATCTAAAAAAAACCTGAGCAATTGCTGTAGTGTAATGCTGAAATGTGGCTTTCCATCTTTTGTCAAACATTGTGGTGCATATACTAATAATCTCAATATCTTGATTCACCTTGAACAGGCGTAAACTCCAGGAATGGCGAGAATCTAGAGGTATAACCTACAAGCGTCCTCCAATGCCTGTTAAGCCAGTGAGGAGAAAGACTACAGCTGCTTATCCTCAGAGCTACTGGGCTACCATGGAAAAGGAGGATGAGGTCCATGGCTTTGTCTGTGTTGTAGACCAGTCACTGAATGACTGTATCAAACTTCTAGAGCAGGTAACATTACACCCCTGCTGGGATTTCTTAAAGGAATTTCACCATCAGCTCTGAGTGGTATTATTCATTAGTGGGAGTATTTAGGAACCACATCAACTCAGCCACCAAGTGTCAGACCACGTAAAGTTACAGAGCAGGATTAGGGCAGAGTGCTGAGCTCAGAGCTTAATGCAGAAAAGTCTCCAATGCTCTGCTGAACCAATAACTGCAAAATTCCAGACCTGCTGTTTAGAGCTGCAAAGGAGGAAAAACTCATTTTTAACGCCTATTGGTTTAAAATGGGATGTCCCTGTAGGTGTCCCAATGCCTTTTTTTTTTTTTTTCTTCATATAGTGTATTTAGCAGTGCCTGAGGTCTGTCCAACACAAGTCAACTGATCTGTTTCTAAATGCTGTTTATATAAGCTGTCATTAACAGTCCTCATTTAAAGTTTCTCTCCTTTTCCTCTTTGTGTTGATGTGCTAAACAGGGTTGCCCTGTAGACCAGATTAGAGATGTATTGTCTCGAGTGCCAATGGCGCAGAAGTTCTCCAAATACTGGATCTGTCAAGTCAGGCTGATGGAGAGAGAGGGAAACCTTAACGTTCTACCTACATTTGAGGAAGCCATTCGGGTAGTCAGAGAGGTACATTATTTCTTTATGTTCTCTTTGTTTCACTTGCGTTCCCTCTCACACACATTCGGTCTTTAACTGTCTGTTGTTGGTATCCGTTTACCATTTTTCAAGGTTTCACTAGATCCTAAAAAAAATTCTTAGAATACATCAAACTGTATTATAGTGTACAAGAGGCCAATCCTAAGCCAAGCATCTTTAAACAGATAAGTGTCTTCTATATTTAGCCCAGTCTTATTCCAGTACCATGTTTACGTTATAGACTGATGTCGTAGAGGTACCATAAAACAGATTTTATCCACAACCTCTGGCTGCAAGGCATGTTCTCTGAAGTTAATCCACTGGTCTGCCGAGGTCTGCATTGTAAAACTGTATTAAAATCTAAAGTCCAAGCTTATAACATCAGCAATGCCAGTAACTTTTATCAAAAGTTAACTCAAGATGCATGTCACTTCATGCATCTTGAGTATCAGGATTATCTTGAGAATATCTGGATAAGGCCAAGCTACATACAAATACAAGATGCATTAAAAAACAGAGACTAATGCAATCACTCAGACCACTTCAGGAGGAGGTCTGAGGCGCATTTAAGCTGGAGTTTAAAAGGTTGTGCTGTTCTGCACTGTCTCAGATTTTATATATATATATATATTGTCGCGATCACAGCTCTAAGTCCATGATCAGCATGCTCGTGGATGAGGAAAAGATCACACAGAGAGCTGTCCGTCTTAAGTAGAAAAGTTTATTGCAGTATTCTGCAGAATACGGAGACCACACAGCACATGGAAAATGCCCATAGTAGTCTGATGTTCGTACAAAAGTTGTTCCCTTTTATAGTTCTCTATAGGGAGTCTCTTTTGTTCAGATAAAACATGTTTTTCTGCACATCTCCCAAGCTGGTATAGTTACACCCCAACTGTGTGTGTGTGTGTGTTCAGTTTTCACCTTTATAAAACACCATTAATGCAGGCAGTACTTTGTGTGCATAGCTGTCTGGAAAGGCTTTGAATTTAATTCCAAACGCTGCAGACCAAATGCTCCTTAAACAGATTATGGCATCAAGCCCAGAACTGCTGGGAAATAAGATCCTCCTTCTCCCTTTTTTAGAATAGGCCGGGATATTTTGTTCTGACCTTTCCAAACCAGTGCACTCTTGTGTCACATTTCCGAAGCTCGTATTCTCTCAGCTTACAGGATACACTCTGTCTCAATGTTTGTGGACACCCCTACTGATAAATGCATTCACCTACTTTAAATTGCACTCGTTGCTGACACAGATGTGCAGATGCACGTGTGGACACAAACACAGCTTGTTTAGTCCCTGTAGAGAAGTATTTGCCAATAGAATAAGGCTCTCCGACGCTGGTAAACAAACCTACTTGCCTAATGCCAGGCGTGGGGTATAAAGCCCCCCAGCATTGACCTGTGGAGCAGTGGAACTGTGTTCTCTGGAATGAGGCTGCTTTATCAAGTACTTTCGGGAACACAAATTAAATCAAATCCTCACATCAATGCTCCAAAGTTCAGTAGAAAGCCAAAAGCAGGATATATATATATATATATTTTTTTTTTTTTTTTTTTTTCCTTGATTTCGTAAGAAATAGTGAGCGAGCAGGTGTTTGGAAGTAAACCCTGTCGTTCCAGCTTCTTTTCTAATTATTTGAATAGCAGTGTATTTAAGATCAAGAAATGGCTGTGCCACTGTTGCCATAGATACCAATGGTAACAGTGCTTAACAGATCGAGCAAAGTTTAGAGCCACTAAGAGGGAGATACATGTGCCAACTGGGTGAATGTCCAGTGCCAGTTGGTACATTTTGTTTTAGTTTATTTAAAACATTAAAATGTTTTTAATGAAGTTATGGTGATGGATAGTAAAGACTGTACTACTGTTTTGGACAGTTCCTTTGTAAAAACTGCCTGTTGCCGCACTTTATTATAATCCTGTGATATATTGCTCATTCATTGTTTCTTCCGAAAGCAAGGGTATTAAAGAGTTTATTCTGCTTTTCTTGGAGTAGTTGTCTCTATTGTCCTGGGAAGAAGGTTTTCTATTAGCTGTTGGAGCAGCATTGCTGTAAAGATTTCATCCCCAACTCCCTAACTCTTTCCCCTCTCACAGTAATTTCAGAAAACACTGTTCCACTGCTCCACAGGGCTTTATATTTCTCGAACCCATGCCTGGTATTAGGCATTAGGCATGGTGCCAATAGGTTCCTGTTAATCAGAAATTCCTATTTTCTTGGCAATACTTCCTTACAGGGACTAGATTAGATGTGTGTGTACTTTTGCACGTCAACAATAGTAGCCTAATGCATGTATTACATGGGGTGTCCACAAACATTTGGACATAGTCTTTTTCTTCTCCTTTTTTTTTTCTTTTTTTTTAAACCTCTAAGAGATGAGATTACGCACTGATATTGAGAATTTGCATTGCAAATTCCTCAGGAAGGAGTTCATGTTGGGACATTAATATTGTTATGCTGGATCATCTTAGGGCCTTGCATAATCCACTTTATCAGAAGTGGAAGAAAAGATATAAAATAAAATCGTTAACTTAAATTGTTTACTTTTTTCAAGCTGAGATAAATCACAGCTCTGTTTTGCATAGCATTCGTCTATGCTAGTATTTTAAAATGTACTGCGACTCGTGATGTCTTATTGGCTGCATTACATGGGTCAGAACTTAGCTGGGAAAAGTGAACTGGTGTCTTATCCGCAGTCATTTATTTTACAAAGACAAGAAAGCTCCTTTCATTCAGTGTAATATAAGTCAGGTAATCAGAACTCCACACGTTTACACTAAATGAACTCTTGTAATTATGTGATTAACAGAATACAACACAGTAAACGTCCAAATGTTTGTGGACACTGCATTCATACACTAATGAATGCATTCAGCTATTTTAACTAGCATCCATTGCTGACGCAGATGTACAAATGCTAGTCCCTGTAGAGAAGTACTGCCAATAGAACAGAACTCTCTGGAACAGATAAACATGAACATATTGGCTCCGTGCCTATTACCAGATGTGGGCTAGAAGGGTATTAAGGCCCCCCAGCATTGAGCTGTGGAGCAGTGGAACTGTATTCACTGGAATGATGGATGGTGCTCCATATGCTTCTGAGAGGAGGCGGGTTGGTGATCATCCAACATCCTCACTTACGTTCTTGTGCTTGAATGCAATCAAATCCTCACAGCAGTGCTTCAAAATCTAGTAGAAAGCCTTTTTTCCTGGACAGTAGAGACAGTTACTCCAACAAAAGCAGAATAAACTCTTGTTGTAATGCCTTGATTTCAGAAAAAATAATGAATGAACAGGTGCCCCATTACTCTGGACGATATAGTTAGACGCTTAATAGGGTGTGATTTAGTACAGGGTGTGTTACAGTGTGATTTAGTACAGTTTGTTCAGGGAGATACTATAATACAGTCTTCAGCAAAGGCGGGCCAGTTTGCAGTCTTATCTGAGTGCATGCATGTGCTCTTAACTATTGTAGTTCTGTTCAGTATTTATCTGATAATCTGAAGTATCTAAAGATTATCTGAATCTGACCTCCTAATGTTTTGAGATGAGGTAAACTATAAAATACCATAGACTCTTGAGTTTGTTTTTGAATATACTGCAGAAGAACAACATAAACTACTTCCACAGTGCAATGTAGCATTTGGACGTTATATTTAAAGCAGGTTATGGCTGCTTGGCAGATGTTTCAAGTTTATGGGGACAGATTATATAGTGCTGTATTGATTTGTTTTAAATGATCTTTATACTGTTTCCACTCCTCATTTCTACACGTGTTGTGCTTCTCTCTGACCTCCTGGTTTCCATTTTAAAATAGATAATAGACATTACATGTGTTTATGGCCGATTGGACTCAGAGAGCAGGGTGACCAAAGGCAGATATATGAAGCTGATATCACAGTGTTTAATTTCTTTGCAAATTATATAATACAGTTTGATTAATAATAATAAATTATATACAAAATTCCTAAACTTTAATTTAGAAGTTATTCTAAGTGCAGACAATAATATTTTTGTTAAAAATATTATTATAAAAGTTGAGTGACCAATCATTCGTGAACTTAAATATATATATTGCATATAGATAAAATGTTTTAATAGTATAATAAATATATAATAACACCATTCCCTTTGATAGCCTGTGGACGAACTACGTGCTGTGGTATTCGAGATCCTGAAAAAGAAAGAAGCAAAAGGTAAACAAATGACAAATTACTACTGTTTTTTTCTGGGGGGGGGGTTGTTTGTTTGTTTGTTTGTTTTTGTGGGGGGGGCGTATTGGCTTGTGTAAGTGATGCTGTGTCCCCAAGCATGTTTAGAAGTTCTAACTTTCTTGAAGTTTCTTAAGTGTTTTTAGTGTTAACTGCAGATAATCCTAGTATGTTGCATTGCTGTGGCCCTAAACACAATGTAACGATCATTTCACAAATGTCTTATTTTTAGGTTCTGCCTCCCCTTGTATAGAGGAAGGAAAGGAAGTGGACAGTGAAGGAGAGGGCAAGCGCCAATGTGATATGCATACCCCAAAACCTGTGGGCGCACTGATACGAGGGGCCAGGGGGAACTCGTCTGTAATAAAATACAAGATCACAACTACTCCAGGGTATGTTATTCTCTTCTAGTGTATTAGTCACTTGCTCCAGCACAAGAAAAAAGGTTCTTTCAGTGATTCCATAGAAGAACCACTTTCAGTTCCAATAAGAACCATGTTTGTAATAGAGATGTGTAAATGTTATAATGTACCTTTTAAAGATTTAAAGAACCTTTTATTAGATGCGATAAAGGGTTTTTAGCATCTTTTTTAATTCTCCTTTTTATAAACATTTTTCTTTTTATGGAACCAAAAGTAGTTCTTTTGTCTGGTTTTTGTTTTTGTCTGTTTTTCTCCTCCTTCTTCAAAAGTCTGAATGCTTGTCAATATTTATTTTGTGTTGTATGGCATAAGAAGAATCAGAAAAGGTGTGATCATGCCAACAATAGACTTTGTTTAATAATCCATTCATAAATTGTTAGTGATGTTAATGATCTACAGACTATGGCTGTAAAGCTGATCAGCACATTTGATAGTCCTTGAAATGAGGGCAGTAAATGCTTACTCATTTACAGTTAGAGATTTCACAGGTTCCCACACCTGGTAGTTGTATGCTAGTCATTTCCGGTAGCTTGAGTAAAAAAAAAACCAAAGAATTGCGTTGTGTATAGTCTGTAGACTTTTATAGTCTTCTTGTGGTTTGTGTCCAGTGGGAAAAGGAGTCATCAGAGGGAGAAATCAGGCCGAGTTAATGGCCAGGAACTTCGCTTCTTTACTCCTGTACGCCGCTCACTGCGAATCGAGAAAACTGCTCCTCGTTACCCAGCGGCCCTACAGGAGCACGACCCCTGCGTGACTTCTCTCCCAGACCTTCTGACCGATGGTGAATGCGATGTGGGCAGCAAATGTGCAACAGAAAATAAAGACTCCCCGCTCTATGTGTATCGTGAGAATGAAGCCCTTAAAGATCATGTGGCAATTGAGCTGGTGTATGAGTAGACGTAATTGATTACTACATAAATGTCTTCTGGCTTTTTCTTGGAACATTCTGTCTGCACAGGGATATCTGCAGTCAGTGCCTTCTAAAAATGATTCATACTTTCAAATAATTCACTTTCATCCAACTGAGTATGTGAATTGTGATGCCTTACTGCTTATCCACTTGTTTAGGTTTCATGTTGCTTTAGGCAATAGTGGAACATGGAAGCAGTAAGGGGCGTCAGAAATGATTTATTTATGTAAATCTTGGCTTTCTGTAGAAAGCCTTGAGTTGACTTTCCCTCTTGTAGATGATCCAAAAAAAACAAGTTGTTGCCATTGTTTGTACATATTATCCTAGATTTACTTCACGTAGTGAAGGAAGGAAGGAATGAAGGAGAGTGCACATTTTTAAAGGAAATAAATAACCATTTTATGGTAATTGCAGTGTTTACAATTTTTTGTGATGTTCTGATCTGCTGTTTGAGTGCATGACTATTTTAATAGTCCATAATATGATGTCCCAATCAGATCCACTGCAATGGAATGGGGCTAATCCAGGCATATTTTAATGGATCGGGTATCTGCTTTATTTATATATAATTTTATTTGCACATGAAGTCAGACTCACGATATAGGAGTACAGACTCCTAGTTATCAGTTTACATGACAAAGCAGGAAAACAAACAATTTCTAAACATGTACATGAATATAATTAGCATTTATAAATATATATATATAATATTTCATCTGATTTCAATTTCTCCCCAACGTGGACTGCCAATTACCCAACACGTACATCCTCTCCAAAAAGCGCACCATCTTGTGTCCCTGCGGCACTATTAATAAACATAGTCCAGCCTGCAGCAGCAGTGCGGACCTTGAATAAATAAAAGAGTTGAGGTTCTGCAGTGTGGAGCTATTTTACTGTGGAAAACAGACCATATTATCTAAACCTTTATAAAACTCCCGGAAACGCTCTGTTTTACCAGCGGGAGAGCTGGAGAACTGCTCACCTTTCTCTGTTTTTAAACCAGCACTGAAGAACCCATTCAGAACCAAGTGGCTGTAGAAAACCCCAGCCACAGCACATTCACCCCCTATAAACCAGATATTACACACCAGTAGACCAACAACTAATTACACTGTAGTGCTGTAAAGGAGCTGGAAGATGAAGGGGAGTCATACTGGATTATAAGATATTAAACCCTATAAAACTGTCATTTTAAGAAAAATCTTGATAAACTAAGCTTCCAAACGTACTCTGATGGGGCTCATTTGAAATCTAAGTGCAGTTTGAAATCCAAAGACGTCAAAACTACCCAAACACACCGCAAACTATTGTACTTTCACTGTGTAACTGCTTTGGTACGTGGAAATCTTCTGGCCGGATTTTGACAAGCGGACATATTTCATCATCTTTGTACAAGCTCCAAGGGGGAAATTAAAGAAGCAGATATTCTTGGCTGAGGCATTTCCTGCCCCTTTAAATTCCTCCATGCGCTCAGACAGCAGTTATACACAGAACATCCGGTCATTTTTAATAAATCCACCTACACTCATTGGCCACTGAAACCTGTTTGAGACTGCTTTGGCTTCGTGACGTGGTGCACAATCATGCAGAAAATAGATGCTGGGTATGAGCAAGTTATAGACATGAAGTAATGCACAAGTACTGATCAGCAACAGTACTGGAGTAGGCTGTGGCATTCAAGCGATGACCGGTGTTAATGTGTCAAGAAAACATTGCCTTACACTACTACTACCACTTCCACCAGCCTGACTGTTGACACAAGGCAGGTTGGGTGCGTCTCTGTTTACTGTGGCCTCAGTTTTTTATTTTGGTCAGAAACGGAAACTGACGTGGTTTTCTGCTATTGTAGCCCGTCCACCACACCTGACCGCTTGCATTTTTCCATTCTTCTTTGACATCTCTCATCTCATTTCTGTCTAGAACTGTAAAACTGTCGCTCACTGGGACTGTTTTCTTTATTGCACAATTCTGAGTAACTCTGAGTAAACACTGCTGTGCTGAAAATGCTGGAGTGTTTAAACACTGTGTCCACTCACTGTCCACTCCTGCCTAATTGGTCCACCTTGTAGATGTAAAGTCAGAGACAGAAGCTCATCTGTTGCTGCCAGAGATACATAGTAGAACTACGTCACTACAGTACATAAGTACTAAAATGCTGTGTCTGTTCTCTACTGGAGTCTCAGAAGGTAAATAAAAGAGTTGAGCGTCTGCCGTGTGGAGCTATTTTACAGTGGAACATAAAAACAAACCATAATATCTAACCTTTTATTAAAAAAAACCAAACAAACAAAAAAAAACTCACTGTAAAGCTCTGTTTTACCAGCGGGAGAACCGGTGCTCGCCTTTCTTTGTTTATAAACTAGCACTGAACAACCCATTCAGAACCAAGTGGAGACAAACGCTAATGCTAACACACACACAGCACCCACTATAAACCAGATATTACACACCAGTAGACCAACAACTACATATATCAGTCCAGAGTGTGTACCACTACACACACACACACACACACAGGAAGCAAGACTGTAGTGCTGTAAAGGAGCTGGAAGATGAAGGAGAGTCATACTGGATTATAAGATATTAAACACTATAAAACTGTCATTTTAAGAAAAATCTCGATTAAACTAAGCTTCCAAATGTACTCTGGTGGGGCTCATTTGAAATCTAGGTGCAGTTATGAAATTGCTCAAACACACTGCAAACTATTGTACTTTCGCTGTGTAACTGCTTTGGTACGTTGAAAGCTCTTGGCAGGATTTTGACAAGCGGACATATTTCATCATCTCTGTACAAGCTCCAAGGGGGGAATTAAAGAAGCAGATAGTCTTGGCTGAGTTCTATAGTAGAACTACATCATTTAAAAAACTACTGTATCTGTATCTACTGGAGTATTATTTTTTACTTTTACTGCACTACATATTTTGGATGAATACATCTACTCTGTTACATTGTTTATGTGCTGTTTTGTTACTTGTTACAATCCTAAAAATGGTACGAATCATTTCAAACCCACATTATTACGGCCAGAGCGGTTGATGGCACTGTCACCAGGTTTGATGAAGCCGCCTCAACATTGAGCAGAACAGTCGTGAGCGAGCATGCTGCCGTTCTTCCTCTCACTCTGCTGCTGTAGTGAGAACACTAACACTAGAGCTCTGTTATTTATTCCGAGATGGAAGAGCCACCAGAAGAAACACCATCTTCACCACCTTAAACTTCCAGTGATTGTGGCACTAATCACTTTTATACATAATAAATACTTGTATGTGTCCAAATGGCCTGAGCCATGGCTCTTTCAGCTGTAGTTGAGTTTACAGAGAGTGTGTCTGGGTGCGTCTCTGTTTACTGTGGCCTCAGCTATTGTAGCCCGTCCACCACACCTGACCGCTGCCTTTTTCCATTCTCCTTTGACATCTCTCATCTCATTTCTGTCTGTAGAACTGTCGCTCAGGGGTGTAAGCTGCTCTCCTCACTGGTTCTACAGATGAAACTCTTGTATTTGTCAGTTCTGTTCAGAACTGATAACTCATGTTCATGAAGTCTGTCTTCTACAGTCCTGTCATTCAACTACAGCCAGAGGAACTGTGACAGTCCTTAAGTCTGAGCATCTGAAAAAAAATAAACACTGATACTCAAACTTTTGACTGACTGTAAGAACTACAAAACACAGTACTGTACTTTTACTTCAGTACTTAAGTAGTACATTGTAGAATAAACTACTTGCGATACTTAAGTACAAACATGTTGAATACTTTAGTACTTCCACTGAAGTCTGGAGCTTAAAGAACACGTCTATTTAAGTCACTTTTTGATAGAGCACTTGTACTTTTACTCAAGTCTGGGTCTCTAGTACTTTATATATGTCTGTTTGCTGCAGTTTGTGTCCTATTCTCAGTCCAGAAGTGACCCTGGGATGTTTAAAAATTCCAGCAGCACCACCAATCATGCTCAAAATCACTGAGATCACATTTTCCCCCCATTCTGATGGAAACATTACCTGCAGCGGCTGGTCTGTATCTGCATGATTGCATAGATATGCATAAATGAGTAGTAAACTCAGGGATAGATATGCATATTTGAGAAAGTAAACTCATCTCAAAAACAACAAATTAAGGTGGGTGGCACTGTCACACAGCTCCAGGGGCCTGGGGTTGGGAGTTCAATCCCTGCGCCAGTCACTGTCCATGTCAGAAACGTCTGTCTGCACAGGTTTTTTCCGGGTACTTCAGCTTCCTCCTCTAATTGCCCCGGGTTATGTTTGGTACTGTGCAATTGACTGACGCTCAGTCTGATCCATGGTTGCTGGTTGCATGTACATGCAAGTAAGCCCCGCCTTTTTGCACATCACACCTGCCCTAACTACGTACATGCAGGCCTACATGTATATCTAATGCTGTCAATCTGTGCACAGGACGTGTGACTACTGTAGAAGCAAGTGCTGGCATGCTTATGGCGGTATCATGTGACACACACCTACACCTAAATTTAGGTTAGTGCAACAGGGGTGAGTTGGATTGTAATGTCTCTGATTCATGGTGAAAAAATGTTCCCAGTCAGTGACATTATGCTGTTTGGTTTGAACTCATGGCATCATAAATGACTTAATTTTCTATACATTTTCAGTGCCTTTTTAAACCCAAAAACATGACTTTAAGATGACTCGTATTTTTAATCAAAATATGAATTAAGTGGCAGCTGTGAACCTGATTTCAGTGTTGATCCAGCCTTAAAACACATTTAGACACATCTTTAACTGTAAATTTCAACCATAATAACACATACAGAAAATGGAAGCCATGCTTGTAATTTTATTGTTATTTGACCGCCTTAGAACAGTTTTTAGCCCTTTAAAAGCGGCTATATATACAAATAGATGCCAGAAAATTCAAATTCTTAAAAACTAGGAGTTTATATGACCTTTTATATGACAATAAATGACAATTTTTTAAGATAGAAATGAAATAACATCAGTTTATTTTTCTCTACAATTCTAAAACTAAAAGCAAGATTTTTAAACAAACTAAAACATATAGAACACAATATTGTTTAACCCCTTATACTCTTGAGTTGCCTTTAAGATTTTAGTCAAGTAAATTCTTCTAATTTTCTGGCGCCTGCAGTGCACATATAATCCACCAGGGGGCGCCAGAAAACCGAGTTTTTATTTTTTAATAACTATAAAAATGATGATGTATTAAATACTATGGTTTTAACATCGAAATTGTCTCACATTCATTTGAGATATTTATTTTTAATTATCACATTATATATTGCAGAGGTCTCAAAACGTACAGATAAAGATACACTTGGATATAAAGAGTTAAATGGACTCTAAACAGCTGCCAGGTGCTTGATTTGAACATTGGCCTGACGTTTGCTGGGCATTGGGCATCATTTTCAGCCATGGCAGCCAACTGATTATAGTTGAGTTAGTCTAATAGTTTTTAAATATTTTTTTTCCTGCACAGGTTTCAGTCTATGAGGGAAGTTTTGGATTTCAGTATTTAGTGAATTGCTCAATAAAGCGCTTAAAGGAAATTTTTTTTCCCTTCGTTTCCTTCGTGCCCACCCCTTTGCAGGAGCATAAAATGGGAAGGCTGCTGAGCCACAGCTAACAGAGCTCTACAGAGCTGCAGTGTGGGTCGAGAGAAGCGTTTTCGCCTGAGAAACTGCGTTTGTGTGGTTTTACTGCGACGACAAGCAGCCTGAAATTCTTGAGGGAGCACATTTCCACTGCAGACCTTCATCCACGTTTGCTACAAACATTGTAAGTAGCTAATGAACCTGACCTGTGGTGCCTTCCAGTGCGAACTCTGAGCCAGTGCCTTATTCTGTGCAGTGACTCTTAATAGATCTACATTGTGTTTTTCTCTTAAAGTGCTGAAATCCCTTTAGACCTGCAGTTTAGGACACCTGCAGGTCTAAAGATTGTCATCTGAAGATCCAGAATATGTCCAGAATACTTGTTTTTCAGTTAAAAGGACAATAAAAGGTTAAACCTCCAAAGTGAGATGTGAGAGCAACAGCAAAGTTAACCATTAGTGGTCTGATTTTCTAGCCCACTGGAAGCATGGCTCCTGTGCCTCTGTGTGACCCAATTGAGGGCCAACTGGAAACCGAAACTGGAAAGTGTGCAAAGATAGAATTCAGTAGGAGACGCTCAAGAAGCCTCAGAATGGTGGTTAAACAGTCACATGGAACTGTCCATAAAGGTAAGGAGATCAGTTTTCTGGCTCTGTGTAGATAGAGTTGCTATGTCTGTGATCAGGTGCTACACACTGCTTGTTTTCTGCAGCAATGCAGTGCTTCAGGAACAGCCAAGTGAAAAAAGAAAAGCCAAAAAGCAAAACCTTGTTGAAAGTAAAAGTGAATAATATTCAGTTCAGTTCAATTTTAATTTATTAATATAGGCTTTTCACAAGGAATGTTATCGCAAAGCAGCTTTACAGAGATCCGGGTCCTTAGTGGAGAGCCAGGTCTGGCAGTGCCAGGACAGAGCAGTTGGAACAGGGCATCTCAATACATCACAGTGACAGCAGAACAGGCTGATCCAAAGCATAGGCATCAGTACCCAACCACAAATGGACTCGCATCAGCAGCGAGTAGACAGCTGTGTTAGTATGGAAACAGGCTACATCTGCAAGGAAAACAGTAAAGTACACTGCTGGATTATCTGAAAGCTTGAGCAAAAAGGTGGGTTCGAGAGAAAGAAAGGAACCTTCCTTGAGAGGAAACAGTCCTCCTCGGGTCGATGGAAGATAGCACAATAATAGGTGTTAATGTCCTTTTGCCAGCAGGATGTGCCAAACTGTTCTTAGCTATAAAATCTGATAAGCTAAATTTACAGGCGGTTCTATTGGAAATGAAACAAATTGTAATGTAAATGATTTTAAAAATGTATGTGAACCAATCACATCATGGAGGAAAAAAATCTAAGTGAACTAATATAATGGCAAACATTTTTTTAAGTAAAAAAAAAAATCATTATGCATTATCAGGCATTTTTTTTTTTTATATACAAGGGATATAAAGTCTTTGTCAGATTTGTTATGTTAACACTCAGACCAAGATTAATCATTTGAGATGTGTTCCCACATTCAGTGTGACCCAGAATCTGTAGTTTCATTAACAACCAAACTGAAATTTTTTAGGGGAGGGAAAATAAAAAAAACCACATAAAAACTACAATCATATTGTTGCACCCTTAATTCATAAATATGCACCCTTTGTGGCTTTATGACAGTATTCAGTCTTTTTGAGTAGGAGTTTATCAATATGACACATCTTGCACAACTCTTCCTTGTTCCTAGCACTCCAGATAAGTCAGAAATGCGTGGGCATCTCCTGCGTACAGCCTCTTCAGGTCTACCCACAGATTTACTGCTCTGGCTAGGCCATTTGTAAAATTTTGATCTTCTGGCAAAGCCATTAATTTTTGATTTGGAGGAATGCTTTGGGTCATTGTTGTGCTGAAAGGTAAAATTCCTTTTCAGCTTCTATTTTTTATTTTATTTTTTTAATTTAATCTTTTTGGTGATGCAAAATGTTGCCTTTACATCAAGCATATCTAAAAGCTAAAAAGTTCAACCTTGGTCTCATCAGAGCATAACATACATTTGACAGTCTTGGATGCTCGTTTTGTAACACATAGCCGGACCTGGGTGTTTTTCTTTGTTAGAAAAGGCTTGTTAGTCTTCCCACCCGACCCCACAGCCAGACACTCAAACAATTCTGGAGATTGTCCCTGCACTACACAACCAGTGCTTGCCAAGCATTCCTGCAGCTCCTTGAATGTTGCTGTAGGCCTCCTGGCAGCCTCTCAGATACATTTTCTTGACTTCATCAATTTGACAACTGCTGTACCACATCCTGATGGCGGTTCTCACTGTGTTGCATGGTATATCCAGTTAAATGTTGATACCTTTCAGCAATCAGCTCACTTTGTGGACAATGGCTTTTGCTGTAAAACGCAGCTGAGAAAATGTACTACATTTACATGTAAGGCATTTAGTAGACACTCTTAGCTGAATTAGAACAGCTGAACTTTATATAGGGTTAATCTGAATCACATCAGATGGTGGCAGCTGTGTACTGACATGAGTTTAGATGTGATTGGGCTAATTCTGAACATTCCCATACCCTTGTATGTATGCATGCACATCCTGCTCGATAGAC
The DNA here is from genome assembly GCF_030463535.1 of Salminus brasiliensis. Classification (NCBI taxonomy): domain Eukaryota; kingdom Metazoa; phylum Chordata; class Actinopteri; order Characiformes; family Bryconidae; genus Salminus; species Salminus brasiliensis. The sequence continues at coordinate 6,574,284 of NC_132897.1, forward strand.
AGAATACTGGAGGAATGTAAGGATCTGCCCTCACTAGTTTAGATCCTATCTCACTCATCGCCATTTAAATAATATTTAAATAATAAATACTCTTTTATTACACAAAAGTAAATTACAGTGTCAATCTTGGTCAAAAATAGGTCAGTCTTTAAGCATCACAGGTTCCATTGCTATGCTGATGACACCCTGCTTTACTTACTATGAGATAAATCAAATGAGACTTTGTTTAAATAAAAAAACAGACTTAATATCTCAAATTCAGAAAAGACAAAGGTCTTACTTTTGGATCCTAATATTGATCAATGCAAAAATGGCAATACTTCTCTAAATCTAGATGTCTGAGTCTCAGTCACACCCAGCAGCACTGTTTAAAAACCTAGGGGTTGTTTTTGACTCTGTCCTCTCGCTTGATGGACACATCTATTACATAGTTCAAACTGCCTTCTTCCATCTATGTAATATTGCCAAGGCTGCATGGCTAGGTGCCTGATTTCTGCTTGAGGTCTCTTAGTAGTCTCTGTAGGGAATCCAGCTAATGTGATGTTTTCTCAGAGTGAGAACATAGTAAATGTCTCTGGATTTTAAGGACAGTATCCAGGAGCTCAAAGGATGAAAACTTGCTGATGGAAGTGTCCGTACAGTTTAAGCAGTAGCAAACCCAGGAAATCTGACATGCATGGCACATAGTTATAGCACATGAGTAATTGAATTTGTTTTGTCATTTTTCTCAGTGAGTTTGTGGATGTGGAATTTGGAACAAAACCATGTGTACTTGTCCTTCTGCTTTGAACTGAATAATAAGAAGTACTTTGCTGCAGTGAACCAAGAAGAATCCAACATTCAGGTAATGAAGATCTCTGTATCAATAACAATAAAGCTACCATAATAATGATCATTACATTTTATAAACATTTAAAATGCTTTTTTTCCATCTTAAAAGGTTGTACCACTGAAGGAACCCATCAAAAATCAGATCGACACCAAGTTCCTGTTTAAGTGGAACTCAAGTAATTCAGAAGAATGGAGAAGCCTGAGCTCTGTGGCAGAACCCAGCAAGTACCTGTCTATCTCAGACAATGCCTTCACTCTCAGTACCTCACCAGAAACTCTCTTCAAATTTAAAAATGACACGAAAATGTGCAATGTGAGGACGCGTAAGCTGCTTCCAAGACGTCGACGAACCAGTAGACCAATGTGCAGCAATTTAGCCTTCTGATTCATTGAGTCATTTGTTGCTAATCAGCACAGCACTTTGAGGTTTCCAACCCAGCCTTGTGAAAGCAGTTAGCACATCTTTACATGTAACCATGTAACAGCATTGTCTAAACTACACGTTTAGAATAACCTGCCAGCATATAGACCAGATATGGGTCTTCATTTAGAGGAGTCTGCTAATTAGTACTTTAAGATGCACCCATTGCTGACACATGTATTATATTGTGTTCAGACAGCCTGTATAATCTTGATTGACAAACACTGACTATACAAAATGAGGCTCTAGTGTAATTAATGTATTTAATGAGAATCTGGGTCAAATTGCGCATGCATTTACATTTTAACATGATAGCACTTGTAATTCCAAAGGGATTAGGTATAATCTGGATTCAGTTTCATGTGCACCTTTAGATCTACTTGCTTAAAATGTGTGGCTCCCCTAGTGCCCAATTCTTTTGAAAATTCATAGTGTAATTATGTGTCCCAACATAGACATACAAATCATTGTGGATTTGAATTGAGAATATTTACCCCGTTAAATACTTGCTGAAACCTGGTTGGTTGATAGTTGAATAACATTATTGAGGTTAAGGCTCTTAAGAAAATTCTGTCTCCCGTTTTATGAGGATTGTATGACCAGCTTAGTACTACTTCGAAAAAGTATGATTCCTAGTTGGAGTTGTATTTTGTTTTTCTGTGATTAATCTTGCATAATGGATAATAATGTTTGTAGGCCTCACAGCGTAGGAGGTAGGGGCTTAAATGCCCTTGAGCACTACATGAGTAGTGGGAGGTAGTACAGCTTATTGACCAATTTTTATACCTATGGACTGTTTCAATTGAGACAAATACATAATGTGAGTTTGTGTGCAGCAGCTCAGTGCTTGGACCCCTTTAGACATGGCATTAAATAATACATTTACTGAAGACTCTTGAATTACTGAACCAACATTTCCCTCCCCAAGGTTAGTCATTTACCCAACCCACTTGTTAGTTTTCTCCCAATCACATGTAATGCTCCCGCCACTGGCAGGGTGAGGACTGACACATGCTTCCTCTGACACATGTGCAACCAGCCACCGCCTCTTTTTAAACTGCCGCCGAGGCATCGTCTCCAGGCAGTCAAATCACTTTGTCTTGGCTGGCCTGACTGGCTTTCACTGAGGTGCTTTAAAGACTTGTTACCTTTACAGTGACCAAGCCCAGGCTTTGTCTGAATTGTGTAACTGAATATTACATAACTTTGTTGTTATTTTACAGCAGTGTTTTATTTGCTTTGCAATCTTGATGGTCAAAATATATGTTTAATGAATTATTACAGCAGCATAGAAAAGTAAAAAATCCACCCCAAGATTTAGTTTCAGCTGTCCAGGATGTTTACTTTCTGGACCTACATTTTCTAGACATAGTAGCTAAGCTGACACAAAACCTTGTGTGTTTTAAGGTGGTAGTAACTTCAGGGTCCTGCAGATGCTGTTGCACAAGGGTTATAAATACCTGTAGGATGTGTAATGGGATTCACAGATTGAGTAGAGGTGGGACAGTGCAGTCAATGTCTCGTTGGATGTGTGGAAAAAGGGATGTTGATGGGGGAGGGGGGGCAAAGTGTATGGTCATATGGGTCTACCAGCAGTGGCAGGAGTCCCCGTCTGCCGGAAATTCTCGTTAAGTTTGTGGCCGAAAAACAAATCGGACAGACGGGGACTGTGGTCAGGTTTCACAGCTTGTGAATGAATGTTCGGCACAATCAAATGCAATCACTCCTTTTTGTCAAACATTAACATCTGCTTTGCTCCCTTTTCCACACATCCAATGAGACCTTTACTGCACTGTACCACCTCTTCTCAATCTATGAATCCTGTCACACACCCCGCAGGAATTTACAGCCTGATCATCCTCTTGCCAGCTAATTTATCTATGCTCATTACTTTAAGTATCTCTATGTATTAAATTGTAAGCCTCTAAATGTGTTTAGATAAATATTATATTGGGTTTGAATATTAATCCAATTAATCTGAGTCGACTGACAGGCCTGTAGTAAGGCCCAAAGGTCAAAAGGTCACCAGATACTCTAACTTGAACAATATGCTTGTGTATTTCTGTTTTATGTCATATTTTGTAGTTGAATATGTAGTTTCACAATTTCTAGTGCCTTCTATGTGTATGTAGTAAAATAAATGTCATTTACAGCACTGACTCATTGTCTTTTACAAAGTGTGTGTCTGTGTGTGTCTGTGTGTGTCTGTGTGTGTCTGTGTGTGTCTGTGTGTGTACTTCTGTTACTAGGAATACTTCCAGCAGAGGGGGTTATCTTTTTCCTCCACATATTCAATACAGGAAAAATGGTGTGTGTGTGTGTAAGCAGTGTGTGTGTGTATGAACACATGGGCATATCTTTAGCTTCCTATAGCAACATGGCAACACTGAGGCTAAATATAGCACTGGAAACCCAGCACACACAGAGGTCTCCCTCTCTCTCTCTTTTCTGCTGTGAGTCAAACCATTCTGCCTGCAAAATCCCCCTCTGGCGCCCCCTGCTTCTGCTCGCAACATCCTTCATCCTTTTTATTTCTCTCTCTCTCTCTCTCTCTTTCTTTCTTTCTTTCTTTCTTTCTTTCTTTCTTTCTTACCTGCATGTCTCTCTTTTGAGTTCTCTGCTCACCATTACTACGCTTGTCTTCATGTTTTCAGTTGCTCTATTATTCAGTCCTGTATTTTTCTGTATCCTCTCACCCCCATTCCCTCTCCATTTTCCTCTCTCTCTCATATGCCTCCCTCTTCTGCTCTATCTCTATCCCTCTCTCTCTGCCTCGCTCTCTCACTTCGTCTGTTTCTCTTTATCTCTCTCTCCTGCTCCCTCTTACACTCTCCATTTTCTGTCTGCCTCGCCTCTCCTACTTTTGCACTATCCCTCTCTTCCCCTCTCTTTGCCTCTTTTTCTCTCTCACTCCCCCTTATTTTGCTTGTCCTCTCTGTCTCACTTTGTCTATTTTTATGTCTCTCTCTCTCTCTCTTGCTCTCTACAGAGTGTGGATTGGTGACCTTGTTGCCATGGGTAGCTTTAGATTTATATGTGCTGTAATGGGGGGGGGTACACACAAACGACTCAGCAGGGAAACCTCTCTGCTCTTTCACTCGCTCCACCAAACGGAACAGCTTCCCAGAAACGAGTAGTTCATGTCACTAGACCTTTCTTTCCTTTCACGGATGCTGAGAGGTACTCCCATTCTCATAACTCGCAATTCTTACTCCTGTATCTCGGTTTGATCAACGAAGATATATTTGAGCCTCAAAATTAATAATTAATGATAATAAATGTTTCAGCTGCAGCTAAAACTGATTAAATACTCTATAAGATGTTTGGTCTGTGGCTCTTTCACCTTAATTTGTTAATTCCCATCTGCAGGCTAGAACCACTTCTAACACACAAGGGAGGCCTTCCTAATCTAAGACTCCTGAGGCTGAGATGTTGCCAAGGTTTGAACTTATGATCTCCTGTCTCTTGACAGGCAGGCAGTTAGACAGTTGTGCCACCCCAGAGCTGTGAAAAACTGCAGATTTCTGTGTTCAAGAAAGTTGGAGATTGAACTGTGTTTTGATGTAGTGGACTTTCACAACTCTAATTCTCACAGTGCTTTCACTGTTGCTCATCAAGTGTAAGGAGATCATAAGTTCAAATCCCAGCAAGGGCTTAGTGATCCACTGTAAAAGCCTCCCAGTCTGGGCAGGTCATGTGGTCTGGGGGAATTCTAACCTGCAGATGGGAATGACAGTAAACAGATTGAGGGGGAGAAGCCACATACTAAACATCTTACACATTATTTTATGGGTTTCAGCTGCAGCTTGTTTTATTAAAGTTTCTGATGTTTGACTCAGTATCGTTGACCAACTGACATCTGACTTAACTCTGTGATCAGTTAATGCATCATTATAAGTTGACGTGACCTAAAGGTTTACAGTGATGAGTGTTCACTTTTTTGTGAGCCTTTTTGAGCCTTGGAGCACGTTCAGCATAAATGCGCATAGCGCTAGTAACAGCTCGTTTTACTACTGACTATTTATAGAAAAACTATTGACTTGGACTACATTAATAATGGATACAACAGAGTAGTTGCAGCACCTGCTCAGTGATATCCAGAGGCATTCTACAAAACAGGTGCCATTTCTATCCTCAATGTTTGATGAGACGCATTAAGCCCAAAAATTATGCCAAAGTGTGTTTCCAAAGCTCAAAGCTATTAATTAAAAGTGTTCTTGTTATCACGGCATGCAATGATCAGCAATAACATTTGCACCACCTGACTAATATTGAGCCACAAAAGATATGAGCATTTGAGGCATAGACTCCACAACACAGACCCCTGAAGGTGTCCTGTGGTGTCTGGTACCAAGACATTAGCAGGAGATCCTGAGACAAAGCACTTTTGGTAGATACTGACCACTGCATACCAGAAAAAAACTACAAGACCTGCCTGTTGTTTTGGAGATGTTCTGCCCCAGTAATCTAGCCATCAGTCTGGACCATGTCAAAGTGGCCATATGCCCATTTTTCCTGCTTTTAGCACACATCACCTTCAAAAACTGACTGTTCACTTGCTGCCTAATGCATCCATTCATTGGCAGACGCCACTGTGGATGAAGATAATCAACGTTTTTTACTTCACCTGTAGGTGGTGTTAATGTTATGGCTATTTCTTAAACAGTAACATACTAATTTTAATAATTGTTCATTAGTACATGGCCATTCCCACATGCCCACATTTGTATCACCAAATACATTTTTATTATTATTAACTTTTATGTTTGTCTTACCACCCCGTCACACCAACTTGTTTTGTCTAGAAATACTGTACTGTTGGTTTAAATGATATCACAAAGAGGAAGTGACATAATTTGACTCTTTGGAGCAGCCAGGAACAAAAACGTCCAGTTCTGCGTTGTTTATTTTTTGCATTCTTATGTTAGACAGGGTCTATCAAGCTCAACCCAACCACCCTGTCATGGAAAAATACATAGGGGAAACAAATAGTTTATGCACTATTAAGGCCAAGGTCAGAAACATGGCCACATGAAGAACTGCAGCCAATTTAGGATCAAATGTACCACCCCGTCACATTTTTTTATTGAATATGGCTTATTTTGAATATGTTTTAGCTTTTGATGAGACTGTTGAGGTGGAAATGCCACATATTTGGTAGAATGCTGCAGATTCATCAGGTAGAGATCAGGTTGAACAGCTGTTCCTTTAATGTGTAATGTTAGAACTGGCTTGGTGAAAGCTGATCCTGGATCAGACAGTCTCTAAACCGCTGTGCAAGAGCAAACCTCTGGGTCTGTATCTGAATGAACGAGTAAGTGACAGCTGTGCTGGTCAGTTCGTATCTTGTCCTCATCTCGGCGGGAGGCCACAGAATGTGAAATAATCTCCTCTGCCACTGGCACACTGCCCAGGACGGTATTACACGCCCTTGAACTGTCCTCTCCCCTGTAGCCTCTCCGGCAGTGGATATGGGATGCTTCGTGAGCGTGGCTATGCACTGTCCTCTGAATGTGAAAGCATCTCAGTAGAGGAGATTACACAGGCCATTGGGTTTCTCTGCAGAGAATAAGCTGTATGCAGTCTCTCACCACTGAATTAATGTTTCTGTTAGCATTAGCAGTATACAGGGATGTTCCAGTGATGCAGAGCTGGGTAATAGTTAGGACCTCAATCTTATGTTGAACTGTTACGTGACATAATTTAGTTCTTATATTCATTTAAAAAAGCAAAATATTCTTATATACCTACCAGGCAGTTTATTAGGAACACTGATACTAATGCTGGGTACCGCCTCCGTCTGTTCTCAAAACGGCATCAACCCATGGCATGGATTCCACAGGATCAGGAGCCCTTTTTTGCTGCGAATCTCCTGTTCTACCACATCCCAAAGGTGATGGTTATTGGGTCCAGATCCAGTGACTAGGAAGGCCACTGAAGAACACTGAACCTACGGTCATTGTCATGAAACCAGTTCTCTGAGACTTTTTCTTTCTGCCAGGGCGAATCATCATGCTGGAAGTAGCCATTAGAAGGTAGGTTAATTGTCATGGTTGGTCATGTTGGGATTGGTCATGATGGGATGCACATGGTCAGCAACAATACTCAAATAGGCTGTGGCATTCAAGCAATCATTGACTGGTATGAATGGCCCAAAATCTGCCGAGAAACCTCACAGCACCTTCAGTAGCCTAGACGGATCCATGGGTTCTTGCTGCTGATACCAAATTCTTACCCTCAGCAGATATCGAGAGTCATCAGGCAAGGCTACGTTTCTACTGCCGGTTCTCACTGCAGCCTCAGCTTTCTAGTCTTGTCTGACAGAAGTGGAACTTGACACAGTCGTCTGCTGTTGTAGCTAATCTGAGATGCTTTTATCTGAGTTACTGTCGCCTTTCTGTCAGCTCCAACCGGTCTGGTCATTTTCTGTTGACCTCTTTCATTAACAAGGTGTTTCCGTGTGCAGAACTGCTGCTCACTGGATGTGTATTTTTTACTGTGCCATTCTGACCACGCTCAAAATTACTGAGATTATATTTTGCCCCCCATTCTGATGGTTGGTGTAAACATAACCTGAAGCTGCTGGTCTGTGCATGAATGAGTAGGGGTACCGGTGTTCATAATACAGAGCTTGGTGAGTGTATATAAAACTGGATCTACACATGTAACAGTTTAGTTGTCGCTTTGGTAGTTCGGACCATGGCATATGGTGATTTGGAAGGAGACTGAAGAGAAGGGTGAGAACACTGAGAACTTTGGGCTGGAGTTCAGGCGGCTTTTGCTTGTGGTTGGGAGCCAATCCCCCCCACTCTCTTAAGGAATTAGATGAGCTAAGGAGATGACGGGGTGGTGGAGGGTTGCGAAATCAGGGCTTTAGGGAGAAATGTTTAGAAGTTTAGATCCGCTACATGATCTTGCGTTTCTATCCTAGTTTGATGTAGCTACACTTAACAAGGTTAACTGTAAGTTACTATGGTATAGAGATCATATGAACATGAAGGATCTTTATTTGCATATGACCTCTATTATGTAGGTTGAACAACATAGATAAAGAATAAGCTGTTTGATGTCCTAATATATTGCCCAGTAATATACACACATATGGTCCCTCCACATCTAATTCTTCTATTAGAACTTTCAGCTGTAATGGAAACCTTGTTGAAGTCTTGTGGCCCTCTCCAAAGTCCACACATGTTTGGAACAGACTCATGCTGGATTTGTCAATGACCTATTTTGCTTGTTTGTTCAAATACTCACATTATGCAGATTAATTACAAATAAATTCATAAAAAAGATGCTTTTACTCACATCCAAATATCTTTTTCTCAGCCATGTTGGCCAGAGAGCTGTAAATCCTGACTGGATGTCAGCTGTATCTCAAGAAATATTGGGTGAAAGGCCGCTGCTGAGTCTGCAATGTTGAAGTCCTTCCAGAAGGCCGTAGTGAAGGCACATAGAGGGCCCCAGTGATCTCTTTGACTGCAGGACCTCTAGTGCACCATTTGTGACCAAGCATATGTCTTGGGACATCTTGTGACGTCTTTGTGACCTTTGTCCTCTTTCTTAAAACCGATAACCAACAAGCAATTTCTCCTCGATTTATTTTTTTCCCCATGAACTGTATTTACATTTTAGACTGAACTAGGTCCTTTTCAGACTGGACAAGGACCAGTCCGGCAAGGTCAAATGTATGCATTCAGCTCCTTTAAGTTGCAGCCATTCCTGGCACAGATGTGCATATGCACACATATAGCTTGTCTAGTCCCTGGAGAGAAGTACTGCCAATACAATAGAACTCTCTGGAGCTGATAAACATGAACTTGTTGGCACTATGCCTAATGCCAGGTGTTCATTCACCCTTCCCTTTGAGAAACAGTAACAGTAACTGCTGTTGTTCACTGAGCAGGCTGAGCTTGCTCAGAAGGTTTCAAATAGGTCAGATTTACTACAGACGTTCATTTGTTGTTCATAAGTAAACACATAAAATCCTTCATGGATTTGAAAATTGCAGTGCTTGGCACTACAGAGCCAGGGTAGGGTTGTCCGGTCTGGGCACTACATGTGTTTTTTCCCTTCATAAGACCTCATAATACATTGACTTCGTATGTTAGTGTCTTCAGCCATAACTACAGTATCTACAATGTCTACAGTAGCATCTGTCAAATGATGGGATATACACATCAGGCAGCAAGTGAACAGTCAGTTCCTGAAGGTGATGTGGTGTTAAAAGCAGGAACAATGGGCAAGCTTAGGAATCTGAGCCACTGTGACTCAGGAACAAACTGTAATGGCTAGACGACTGGATCAGAACATCTCCAAAACATCAGGCAAATGTTGTATTGTTTTTTTCTGGTATGCAGTGGTCAGTACCTACCAAACGTGCTCCAAGAAAGGGCAACCGCTGAGCCAACGACAGGGTCACGGGCACCTATGGCTCATTGATGTGATTCATGGAGACCCCACGTCTGCTAACGTTAGTCTTTGTGCCACATACCACAGGACGCAGTGGAGCCCATGCCTTGAATGATCGGATCTGTTGTGGCATCACAAGGCGGCTTTACTCAGTATTAGTCGGCGAATTCACCCGTATTCAGTCAGCTGAACTTTACAGTTAATCTTTTCGCCGTTTTTGCGCAATGCTATTTTGTCGTCCTCATGCTTTTCATTTTCTCTCAATCTATGAATCATCACAGCTCAGATCAAAGTGTTAGGTACTATTTCCTTTTGCCTGATTGCAAAATGCAGTTTACTGGCTTCACCGCTTGTCATCATCAGCTGTTCTTTGGCAGATGAACATTATGCATATTGAAAGTGCTCCTCTGACTGGACTCTTGACCCCAGCAGGCCCAAAGAAAGCCCTGGACGGGCGTGCTGTTTCAACACATTTAACACACACTAACACTGCTTGCACATCAGCATCATACTCAGCTCCTGGTGACTCACAAACCCGGTAAATCTATCAGCCTCCAGATGTCAAATGATGACACCACTCAAAAAGTACAGGTTTCTATTCCGGACAAGCTGAGAGACACACTGTAACACAGCGGCTGTTATGCAATCACTAATACAGCAGACCTGCTCTGCTGTCCCCGACATGCTGCTCATGTCTGTGGACACTTTTGCTTGGCTAGCATTAGTTGTCTGTGTGTGCAGTGATGTAATTATACATAGGAGTTCAAATCACATTTCCATTTATCACAGTTACACCTTTCAGGACCTCTGATTTACTCTCTTTTTAGGAAACCGCTGTCAGTGATCAGAAACACTAGGCAGCTTGGTGGGTCCTATGATGGGGAAGGCAAGGGACCAATGCTACATGCACCCCCATTTCTCCTAAAGTAGCTTATTTCCAGACTTGTCTTGTGATCAAATCAAAATATAGTGACAATAATTGATCAAATGTACACTATATGTCCAAATGTTTGTGGACACCCCTGCTAATGAATGCATTCAGCTACTTTAAGGTGCAAATGCACACACACACAGCTTGTCTAGTCCATGTAGGGAAGTATTGTCAATGTGACTCTCTGGAGAAGAGGGATTAACCTATTCTCACCATGTCTAATGTCACATGTGGGCCAGAGGGGTAAAAACACCCCCAAGCATTGAACTGTGGAGCGGTGGAAGAATCTAGAATGATGGTGGTGCTCCTTTTGGAATTTGGAAGTTGGGGAGTTGTGGATGAGGTGGGGTGGTGATCATCCAACATCCTGACCTCACTAACACTCTTGTTGCTGAATGCAAACAAGTCATAGAAAGCCTTGTCTGGAGAGTACAGACATTTTTGGGATCATGTGAATCTTACAGTTGTTCTTTACATTGTGTCAGAATTTCATGATCAATGGACCAGGGTGTCCTAATACTTTTGCCCATATAGTGTATGTACGTTCAAGTTGGTGGAAAAATAACATTAAATTTGTAAGTTTCATATTGTCCCAGCAACCTTATATACAACCTTCTCAATACTGTAGGTGTTATAAATATAAATATTCAGGTGAAAATCAGAAGCGAGCTTAACCCAGTTACAGTAGTAAATGGTAGATTTTGGGGGTGGTCATGTATCAAAGCCTATTACAACACACTGATGATTAAAAAAATAAGATGCTTACAGAATGTTCATACATTCAGCACAGCTGTTACACATTAAGGTGCTTGCGATGCCTTGGCCACTTTTGGTTCCATAAAGAAGCTTGTTTGTAAAAGAGATGTGAAGGTGATCTTCATTACAATCATGGTTCTTCTATGGTGTTGCATAAAGAACCCTTTGAAGCACCTTTACTCTTAAGAGTGTGCTGTACAGTCTGCTTGAAAGGTTCCATGCTCACAAAAACAGTTTTATGAGGATTAACATTCAGCACTTTTTCTTAAGTGGGATCTGTTCAGTAAAAGGTAAAGGTGCACGTATTTGTCACTCTACAGTATACACACACACAAATGTGTCCTCTGCATTTAACCCATCTGTGGTAGTGAACACACACACTAGTGAACTAGGGGCAGTGAGTACACACACACCCAGAGCGGTGGGCAGCCAACTCCAGCGCCCGGGGAGCAGAGAGGGTAAAGGGCCTTGCTCAAGGGCCCAACAGTGGCAGCTTGCCAAGCCCAGGAATCGAACGTACAACCCTGTTATCGATAGCCCGGCGCTCTAACAGCTCTCATGGAGCCCATCATGATAAGAGCTGAGCTGTGAACAATTCTGCAGTAAAAAAACATTAATGTGACGTAGACTTCCTGTTAGGACTTGATGAAAAACAAATGTAACAGAATTCTCAGGTGGGTATTGCAGAATGATTGCCGTTGTTTTTTTATTTTTGGTAATAAGTGTACACTAGGAGGTACTAGATTTGGGACACATCTTTAGCCGTCCTTCGGACTCAATGAGCACCAGGGTCGATTCCATCTTCTTGGATTGCAACCCAGAAAGGGCTGTGGGATTATCACCATCATCTTCTTCTTCCAGTAAGTATCCCCTACCCAAGAGCTGGCCATACGTAAGCCATTAGCTGAAGGTTCCAGTAACATATTGGCACATCTTTTATTTCTTTTCCACCCACCCCCAACTCGAATGAGAGTCATTTCCTCAGCAAAGAAATTTTATTTATTGTTGAAAGGTCTGTGGAGAATTAGGTACAGCAGAACGATCTCGACTGAACAGCTGCCTTTGTCACAGGACACGGTACAGAAAAGACTAAAGTCAAAACTCAAAAACAGCGTTTAAAAGTAGTAGAAAATTACTATTGCTCCCCGGTGGTGTGTAGTATGACAAACTCTTTGCTGTTTCAAGGGCTTAAAACTAAAAAAAAACAAAAACAAACAAAAGAAAAAGGATCAAGGAAGATTTCACACACTGGATCTGACAAATGTGCAAATACAAAGTGTCACATTTAGGAAATTAGGTAACAACTTGCTCCTTATTCTCTTGAGAAAAATAAAACTTATGATAATAGATCATACAGTAATCCAAACAGGTAAAACAAAAACAAGGGAACAGAAGGGTGGGTGGTTGTAAACTGTAACAGGCATGCACTTTAATATATCATGGTAAAGAGCAGCGGACTGATGAGACTAGGCTGTTCTGGGAGGTCAAACATTGTGTGACTGTTGAAATACAAGTAATAAAAATGGAAAACCTTATGTTTTCTCGGGGGGTGACAAAAAAAACAAACAAAAAAAAAAAAAAAAAAAACATCTGCTGGCAGAAAGACAGGATACAAACTAAACTGAATTTAAAGCATCTTAAATACGGTGTCTATTTGTATTCTATAATTTTCTATTCTTATGGCCTTTCGTCCATAAGGAACATAGTAAAAGTTAAGGAAACAACAGTAAGAAATATCCCACCGGATAATTGCATCTGAGATTGGTTTAAATAAGCCTGTTCAGGAAGCATTTATAATTGATTCTATATTCCTATATATAAATATATTTCTATATATATATATTTCTGTATATCGTTTTTAAAAATAAGTCTTTAACCCCTGCTAGGTGTTTAAGTTTAATCTCATCTCGTTTCGTTTCCAGTTAATGCCTGAAAGCACTCAGTATATTCAATTCAAAAACTTCTAATTTGACAATCAATCGATCAATCAATCAATCAAAGACTGATATTGAACGACCAGTGCTTTGTACACAAATCTCCGAAACAGGCCAATGTCATTCCCTTTAAACACAATGAAACCCAGTATCCATGCTAACCTTTGCAACTTAAGAGCAAGGTCTTAGGGCATCGGTATCTTCTGAATCAGCGCAGGTTACGGCCAACTCGAGGGCTTGGTGTGCTTTGTCAATCCCCCACCATCTCTGTAAGCACACTCTCCAATAATTTAGTAAGCACGTTGATCCCTATGACAGGTCTGAATCCTGTCCTGTTCTGTTCTGTTCTTTTCTTTTCGTTCCTGACAAGAGAAAACAAGGATTTAAAAAGAGAACATAAGAAACCTCTGCTGATGCTTAAGGGAGGTGGTGAGAGTTTCATAGCACCTTTTTCTGGTTGAAATGTTCCACATTATGTGGCTTTATATACTGCAAGTGTCCAAGCTGAGGCTTGAACTGCACCCAAGAGTCCAACTTACGACTTTTAATTCAGTAATTTGATCCAAAATATGATAAATACATTAGCAAAACAAACCTGAAGAGGCTTTCTATGGAGTCCACATGTCTCTTTAACCAACTCTGGTCTTCTGTCCCATTATGGTAACACACCACAAGCACACTAAATAATCTCTTACCTTTTTTTTTTTTTAATTTTTTAATTTTTTAAGTAATACTGTACGCCCATTTGAGCTCATAAGCACACTAAGAACAGTTTGAGGGTTTTTTTTAAATGGGTAAGGGGGGTCTCCATAACATTTAAAACCGGGTTGCACCAAAAGGATCTCTCCAGACGACTAGGCCCTACTGCAGCGAGCTAGCTAGCTATAGCCAACCAGCTCATCTAGCTACACTGCTTTAAACAAGAATATTTTTTGTTTTTATTTAAGACAGTTTCTGTTTCTCAGTCATACAACTTTATTCCCCATATTTTTAGCACTAAAGTTCGTCATGCACAATTTTTTTTTTTTTTTATTATTTTTTTTTTCTTGCCTCTTGCTTGTCAAAAACACAACAGACCAGCTGACTGGATCAGTCATCGTCAACCTCGTCGCCCTCCGACTCTTCTCCTCCTCTCCTCTCGTACATCTTATCCCGCTGCCTCTCCTGTATCTCCTTCATCTCCTCGGCGTAGCGGCAGAAAGCTCCCCCAAACTTGCTCCAGGCTTTGAACGGTATCGTGATGGAGTTCCTGTAGCTGGGTTTGACCTCGCTCACCCTCAGAAACACTCCATACTTGTTGGAGCCCACGTCGAAGAAAAAGCGCTTCGAGTCCACCGTGATCGACGTGCCCTCGGGGAGCTCCCCGTAGCCCCCGCCGCAGCCCCCGCCGACCAGCTCGTCGTCCTCGCCGCCGTAGTCGTCTATCAGCTTGGCCAGCGCGTCGCGGAACTCTATTAGTCCCTGAGCCGGGAGGGCGATCGTCTGTCCGGACTGCATGCCGCCGCCGCCGCCGCCGCCGCCACCGCCACCGCCGCCGGGCACGCCTCCTCCGCCGCCGACCCCGAACCCAGGCCCGCGGTTGACGGTCTGGCGGATCCTGAGGAACCTCCCCCGCTGGTTCTCCTTCAGGTCGAGGTAGTATTTTCTGTTTTCCCTCACCAGAAACTCGCTCTTCAAGGCCCGTCGAGGCCCACCGTCATCGCCGCCTGAGGACTGAGCGATTTGCTCCGGGGTGCTGGGCCCCAGCTGGGCGTAGTGCTCTATGAAATCTCCCAGGTAGTCGCGAAACTCCGCTGCGACCGACATGGAAAGTGTCAGCCGACTTTTGGAGCCCCCGGCGCCGACCTCCGCGATCTTGATGAACCGGCCCTTGGAGTTTTGCTTCACGTCCAAGTAGAAGCGCTTGTTCTGGATGTCCAGGCGTTTGGAGGCCAGCTCCTGGGTCTCCTGATCCCGCTGGAAGTGCGGAAAGCCGCTGCCTCCACCCCCTCCGCCGCCGCCGCCACTGCTTCCACCGCGCTCACTCCCACTGTCCCCATCCGCCATCTTCACCATCACCAGGAGCTGCTCCTGCGTCCTGCGCAGCTTTACCGCTCTCCCTCCCTCACGGTCTAAAACGAGCGCAAATTCCCTCTATCTCATTGGATAAACAGCTGTCAGTTATTCAATCCAACTGCGGTCATTGGACGAGCTGGGATGTCAATCAAATTCGCAGTCCCGCCTTCCCTGTCCCGAGTAGCAGCCGATTGTCTTCATCCCATTGGATAAGCAGCTGTCCGTTACTCGAGCGACGCGCTGTCATTGACCGAGCCGTAAGCCAATCAAAGGGAAAATCCCGCCCTCGTTACGCTGTCAACGTTTGCTGACAAGGCGATTGGCTCGCTGCTCTGTCAATAGGGTTAAAAATAACAACATGAACTATAGTAAATACCCTAAATTTATGCATAATAATAAAAACCTTGCGTGAAGGCACCCTAAATTATTACATTAATTGTATTTTCTGTTTATTTTTTCATAGTTATTTATTTTCAAGCCGTGTGTACGTGTTTTATCATTTTCGTTTTACATTTTAATTCAATGAAAAAAAAAAAAAACAACTCCGGATTAAACCTCACATATTTGATCTTATCTTTAGTACAATAAGATTACTCAATTTAGCTGGATAATTTGAACCCGAAGTCAAGCCTGTTCTGTAGGGAAATAGCTGAGGAAGATTTCTATTGGACAACCCTCAACTTTGGGTTCGGGGTATCTGGCTAACGGAGAAATCCTGCGTTGTGAAATGCTTCCATATCTAGGGATTATATAGCTGGAAATAATGCAATAAGAATGAGAACTGAAATTAACATATTTTAAATATTTTATTATTTTATTATTATTATTATATAATATTGTTATAAAATATACAATAATAATAATAATAATAATAATAATAAAAGAAAACACGTCACTCTTTCTCCACAACATGGAAAATAGCTAAATCGTCTGCAAAACACACACTACCGAACAAGTCCTCACCACAGAAAAAGTGCCAATACATACAAGAATGACCTTATATCCAAGTTTAATGGCTAAACACTCTAGCTGTAGGCTAGTAACTATCACACACCCCCCAAAATAAAGTTTGTAGCCCTTCTTTTTCTGTACATTTTGGCAGTTGTAGTAAGACCCGCCTACGTGCCTGTGTGTGCGAGTGCCATTCATCGGTGGGGGGATGGTAAAGGACTCTTTAACAAGGCCTCATTTGATTGGTCTCGCAGGAAATTCGAAACAACAACGTCGCTTGCCATTGGCTGTCGTCTCTGCTCGGTATGCTTTGAGTGTTCTCTCCTAAAGGGGCTTTATTGTTCCTCTGTGTTTGAGGCGAAATTGGGTTTTAGCTCCTGAATCCACCTCCTAAACGTCAAACCGATAAAATGGTATGTTTATGGGCTTTCTATCTGTACATCTATGCGTTTTTTTTTTCTTTTCTTCCTACGGATCGCCGAGTAGTGCTTGCATGCGTGTCTGTTTTCTGTGTTGTTATAGCTAAATGTTTTAAAAGGCGTAAAACAGTTGGTTAGCTTGCCTGCTGCTGAATTCGCCGATATGGAGAACCGCACGGTTTAAAGTACGATTAATAATAAATAAAAAAAAATTAAAAAAATTAAAAAAACGTTTCAATGCTAATTTCTCGACATTTTTAAAACGGCGTAATCTCCCGTTGAGATTAGGTTAAAATATATAACGTGGCTCTCTTTTCTAGCCGTAGCTCCAGATTAGTGCGGATAGATGAGCTACAAAGAGGATGTCAATAATTTTGGCAAATCCAGGTCCGGGAAGTCAAAATCCGCGCCAGGATTTTGCTCCAACTGCCTGGACGGCTCCGCGCAGCGGAGCCGTCCAGGCAGTTGGAGCAAAATCCTGGCGCGGATTTTGACTTCCCGGACCTGGATTTGCCACCTCGACTGAGTAAATAAACGCCGCAAAGTTTGTGCTTTTCCCTTGAAAACAACTATGCTATGCTGGTTTATTGGGCCAATAATACACCCAAGTTGGTGCTAATTCAGAATAAACATGGTTTAACATCTTTACAAACGTTTGAACGTATTTTTCTCTTGGATTTCAGCAAATGCAGTTTTCTGAGCGGGAGTTGGAGCTTAACCGTAGGCTGCTGATTTAGTTATTTCATTCATTGGGAGCCAGAAAGAGGTCGCTGGTCTTTCAGTAAGCGCTGGCATATTTTAATAGGTGGCAAACTAAATGTCTAAGTAGATATTTTAAGCACTTTTAGCCCATTTTAGGTTAATAAAGGGGGGATTCTCGGAGTAGTTGCGACCCTACTCGGCGGGAAACACCGCAGTGTGAATGAGGGACAGGGGGACTGTTTGCTAAACAGACTGACTTGCTGAGCTTCGCCTACTTTAACCCATTAGTGTCTGTAAACTTTTTAAAAAGTTTTTTAAAAGATCATTTTGGGTCAAATGCTTGCTGAACTTGTCTGGGGACTAGCTTGAATATATTCTTTAAAATTTAACAATCAATATGGCTTAAAAAAGTAAGTTTGTAACGTTTGCTGTTATGTTAAATAGCTCCTTATATGGGGTTTCTGATTAAAAACAACATAGTAAATACTAAAATTCTTAAAGAAATGATAAATTATGTAATTTGTTAGAAATTTGATGCTTTTTAAAGCAATAACTACAATAACTTTTTCTGTTTACAACTTCCATATGGATGTTTTTTCTTTTTTCTTTTGAGAAAATAAATAAATCTGGGTATCTTCAGTTAATAATGCATAATAGATAATTAACACCAACAGGTTTGGTTAACTCCAATAAAAAGTAGTGCAAAAATGACTTTAGCATGTTTGCTTATTTGCAGCTGACTTATATAAACAGGTCCGATACATAAGTTGCAAAAATATCATGTCTCACTTATTTAAAGCTTATTGCTTAAATTTGAGACATTACCTGCGTTTGTTTTTGAGTGCATTTGTCATTCAGAGAAGTTTTGACTGCTACACCTGACGCCCCCTCTCTGTGTTTTAGGCCGGTGGCAAGGCAGGAAAAGATAGCGGCAAAGCCAAGGCGAAAGCAGTGTCTCGCTCACAAAGGGCTGGACTTCAGGTAAGCTGTATGACCGTGCAGTTTCCCCTACTTCCTAGAATATGTAATGTTTAGGTGTGGACCATTTAGATTACTGGAAAGTTGTGAAGCAGTGGTTGAAAAGCAGGTTTGTCGCGATTTCGGTTGACTGTCTCTTCACTTCAGCCTTTTTGTAGTTTGTGTGTGATGTGACGGTTTGTTTTTGTAATGATGCAGGCATTAAAATCGCAAGTTAGTATGATAAGAGCATGAGTTGCTGTTTGGGATGCTAGTAGTTATGATATATATACTGCTGCTGTCACATTTTTATATTTATAAATTATTTTTATAATTTATTATTGTTAATTTAAATGACATGCATCTGTTAGATTTTGCACCTGTAGTAAATGGGTTGGCTGTCTCTCCACCTGTTTGCAGTTCCCTGTGGGTCGTATCCACAGGCACTTGAAGACCCGTACTACCAGCCATGGGCGCGTGGGGGCTACAGCAGCGGTGTACAGTGCTGCCATCCTTGAATACCTGACAGCTGAGGTAAAGTTGGACACTTTTTACAGGGCTGTTTTTTTTTTTTTCCTCCCTAAACCGGATTGGCTTCCATAGTTGATTGACGTTATATATATCCTTAGGTGCTGGAGTTGGCAGGGAATGCCTCCAAAGATCTGAAGGTGAAGCGTATCACTCCCCGCCATTTACAGCTGGCCATCCGTGGAGATGAGGAGTTGGACTCCCTCATCAAGGCTACCATCGCTGGTGGCGGTGAGTTGGGATGCTTTCGGGCTTGGAATTGTTACTACTGTTGTGGAGCATTTATATACATATTAGTTAATGCACTGAGGAGTAATGGCTCTGTGTTGAACTCGGTTTGGCTCAGATGTTTTTTTCCATGGTTTTATTAAAAAAAAAAAGAAGTTAATTTTCTTTTAAGAGAAATGAGAATATGTCCTATTAAAGAGGATGGAGAGTAATCTTGGATGTTTTGCTTCTGTAGGTGTGATCCCTCACATCCACAAGTCTCTGATTGGCAAGAAGGGCCAGCAGAAGACTGCATAATCACCATCGTCATTGCCGTGGTGACCTGGACTCAAGGACTCGCGTTTGGACTGTGACCAGATCAGCTTACGTTCATTTATTCATCCTTTTTTGTTTTGTTTTTTTCTTTACATTTTTTTCCTTTATTTTCTTTTAAATTAATGTTAATGTTGTACTAGCTAACCACCAGTGATTTTGTTAGGTTGTGTTA
Source organism: Salminus brasiliensis (assembly GCF_030463535.1). Taxonomy (NCBI): domain Eukaryota; kingdom Metazoa; phylum Chordata; class Actinopteri; order Characiformes; family Bryconidae; genus Salminus; species Salminus brasiliensis. The sequence continues at coordinate 6,593,896 of NC_132897.1, forward strand.
TTGTTCTCTACAAAATTAGTTTAAAACAGTTCTTCTACCCCCACCCAACCCCCCAAAGCTATTTTAGAGAGACGTGCAGGAATTGTGATCGTCCTGTTGTGAAAGTGAAATTAATTTGTTTGATTGGCCAGAGCTATGGAAGTGTTTTATACTGAAAAATGGAACCGATAAAAAGTTTTTTTACAAAACTGCTTCTTGTCATGTTTCGTATAATTCCAAGAAACCCCAACCCCAACACCCTACAGTTTCTCCCACTATCCTCACTGGTGGCTTGTGTGTACTATGTGCTGTCTTATGCTTATTGTGTGCAGGAACACAGGCGCTGGGTTATTGCCAGCTTTATCTAAACTAACAGGGGATTAGGACTTGGGTCCAGGTCTAACATGTGTTTTATGTGTTCAGCCAGGAAGTGTTTGGTGTCCAAAGTGTGCTTCTTTAGTTTTTCACTGGAGTTACAAGCCATTGACCCAGACCTCTAGGATATTGGCTCCAACCCAAAATTAAAGAACCAAGCATGTCTTGGCTGATTAATTATATAAGTAAGGGAATATAAGTGGTGGTTCAGCGGTTAGAGCGCCGGGATATCGATAACAGGGTTGTGGGTTCGATTCCCGGGTTTGGCAAGCTGCCACTGTTGGGCCCTTGAGCAAGGCCCTTTACCCTCTCTGCTCCCCGGGCGCTGGAGTTGGCTGCCCACCGCTCTGGGTGTGTGTGTGTGTACTCACTGCCCCTAACACATGTGAGTGTGTGTTCACTACCAGATGGGTTAAATGCGGAGGACACATTTCGCTGTACAGTGTACAGTGACAAATACGTGCACCTTTACCTTTTTTTTACCTTTATAAGGGAATTTGCATACAGTTGATATGTCACGGGATACGTCCTTTCAGTTCAGTGTTTGTTTTACCCCTTGTGATGTTTTAAGGGACAAAAATGACCAGCCGAGTTTAATGATTAGTTGATCTTGATGGGGTGTGTTAAGAGAAGGAATGCTTGAACCTGCAGTGTTGTAGGTCACCATGAGCAGGGATCGGAAACCTTGATTATAGACTAGTACTCTATGTCCAAATGTGCTTAAGTTGTGCCCATTGCTGACACACAGCTTGTCTAGTCCCTGTAAAGAGGTACTGCCAATAGAATAGGACAAAAAACATGAACCTATTGACACTATGCCCGCTGTGGAGCAGTGGAACTGTGTTCTCCATGCAAACATTACATGCATGTATCTCCTCCATCCAATACTTTAAGGATTAGGTGGGGTGGTGATCATCCAACATCCTGACCTCACCAAATGCGCTTGTTGCTGGATGCAATCAAATCCTCACAGCAATGCTTCAAAATCTAGTTGAATTGGAGTCTCTAATTGGAGATTTTTTTTTATCCAGCAGTTAGAGCTCCGGGCTGTTGATAACAGGGTTGTGGGTTCGATTCCCGGGCTTGGCAAGCTGCCTCTGTTGGGCCCTTGAGCAAGGTCCTTTACCCTCTCTGCTCCCCGGGCGCTGGAGTTGGCTGCCCACCGCTCTGGGTGTGTGTGTGTGTGTGTGTATACTCACTGCCCCTAGTTCACTAGTGTGTGTGTGTGTGTTTTCACTACCACAGATGGGTTAAATGAGGAGGACACATTTCACTGTACAGTGAACAGTGACAAATACTTGCACCTTTACCTTTACCTTTGGATTGACCATGTTATGCAGGTAGGAGAATGAAGAGTGTGGAGGTGTACTTGACAGCTTTACCCCCAGTGCAACCCCCAACACAGAAGTCCACAAGAGTGGTTTGGTGGGAGATCTCCTTCCCTTAGGATTTTTACAGAGGTGATGATGGGAAGTACATGTCAGTACCTGCACTGTTTTACCATAGTTTTAAAATTAAGTTGTGGCCTAAATACACACAGACTTTCATGCAGGTAATTGTAAGAATATTGCAAAATGGAATAAAAAATTTAACTCTACAGAAAATACAGAACCAGGTGGGATCCACCTTGGAAAATTGATGCCATCAGTCAGTGGTTCAGACGAGCGGCGCTTTACCGCCATCTAGCGGTCAGTCGCCGCAATGGCCTCAGTTCTATGAGGAGTTTGTTAAGCGTGTCTAAGGGGCTAGAAGTGAAGCGCTGGTGTTGTAGCCAGCTGTACTGGGACAGGAGCAGTGGAGCTCTGGTGGTTGTAGAACTCTAGATATTTGTAGCTGTGATGGGGAGCAGTGTTCATACATCTGGCTCGTTGGTCTAGGGGTATGATTCTCGCTTAGGGTGCGAGAGGTCCCGGGTTCAAATCCCAGACGAGCCCTGCTTTTGTAGGGCGGTGGTGGCTTCAATCCTCGGGCTCGGCAAGCTGCTACTGTTGGCCCCTTCACCCTCCCTGCTCCCTGGGCGCTGCAGCAGCAGTAGATGTCTTGTCCTGTTGAGTGTACCTGTGATGATGGCAAGGTGAGCCCTGGGCGTCGTATATTGCCCTCTGCTGACCAAGATCTGCCTCAGCATCCTATCAGGGTGACATTTCTCCCAGGTCTGGGTTAGCTGGACGTTGGGTATTGTTGGACAGTATCCACAATATCCTTTTGCTGATTATCCAAGGCCTAACAAAACTAGCCTCATCCTAGAAACACTCAAAAGTGTTGAGGAACAGGGAGGAGATGGTGTGGTGGTCCCCAGCATGCTTGCTGACCAGCGTGATTCTTTATGTTAACACCACATCACATCCCTGAATGGACAGACTAAAGGCTAGCACCTACTGAGCTACAAGAGCCACTCAGTCCAAGTAACCAGAAGCAACATTAGTGAGCGCCCTGGACCCCACAACTAGCAAAGAGACACAGCTATGTACGTCTACATTCAGCCCTGCGTCTCTTTTTACTGGTTTTATTGGTAACCTGGTTCAAAATGACCATGATGAGCTTGTTGAGTTGTCCTATGGACGTTGGTGGTCAGCTGAGTAGGATGGAAAACGGTCACAGGAAGCAGATAGGGAAATTTACAGGACATTGGATTGACAGGTTGGAGGAACTTCAGACATGGTCCTTGTGTGTTTTGTGATCTCGGACACATAAACACACAGTTCTTATTGGGACTACAGTGGTTTTAGTATCTCAGACCTTTTGAACACTGGTCCGTCCCATTTCAGGACTTACTGATTGACTTGAGAGAGAAGTTGATCCAAAGAAAAAATGTCTTTAATTACAAAATCAGTTGATGTTTGCTTACACTGGGTCCTGAATTACAGAGTAGACTGCATTGGTTATCCATTACTGGAAGAGTTAAAGATGGTAAACAGTTATTGTGTGTATTAGAGTTCTTACATTAGTCTAATATTGAAGGATTATGTACAAACATTTACTGAATAAAAAAAATATTTTTTGTGCTGAACCGATGTCTTAAAATAACCCATTGTAAGAGACAGTTAAAAAATAGAGATCTCTATTCAGAACGTCCCAAAGAAATATTCAAGTACAAATTATTAGGATTATGAACAGCGAATATGAAAAACAGCTATTGGACTATGGATTATGGCTCACTCGTACTATTTACAACTTTTCAGAGAGCTTCATAAAGCACACAAGATACACAGAAAGCACAGGTTAGCTCTGTGAGGAGGGCATCTCGAGGACCACCCCGCCGATGACATTATCCTCAATGACCAGAGAGAGTTATATATATATATTTTTACATATTTAGCAAAGTGAAGGCTTGCTTGTTTGATTGATGTATCGTACATAGTGCGCAAAATGAAGGCTTCCAGTCTTCTGAACATTTACACTTTAAACATACAGTCTACGAAATGTGTCCTACTACAGGTCTGAATTCACACAGCAGTCTGCCGCAGTTCTGCACATCTAACACCTGGAGGGACCAAGTGTGGACCAGAGATGTGATCCTCATGTGTGCTCTCACAGTTTTTCTTCTTCGGCTCCTGGACTCGAACAGCTTGAAACGGGACCAGCTTTTATGCAGACTGGTATTCAATCAAATAACAACTACTGTGTGAGGTTCTGAGGAGCCTGAACGTTTTAAAGGAATCTTCTCTGCAGTTCTGAAACCCTGCCCTGCAGTTCAGACAAATGCTGTGGCCTTCCATCAACACCACTTGAAGGTCCGGCCCACCATCCTGAAGAAGATCTGATTGGGCACCCAGAGGTATCGACATAGCTTTTGGAATACTTCATTACTGAGTGGCGCGTGTGGTCTTCCTTTGGATTCATCAAGGCACTTGTCGTGTCCTTCAGACAGCAGGCAGTAAAACCCTTTGGTGGTGTTGAAGTAGAAGTTGTCTTGCGTGATCCGGGGTGGTAGCTCTAGGAACTTCTCGGCTTTCTGAAGCTCAGGGAATGGGTCCCGGATCAGTGCCTCCCCGTCCACGATGTGGATCTGCTCTCTGGGGAAGAGCTCCAGCCACCTAGCCAGGTGTTGGTGGTACAGGCTCCTCTGGAGGGCCTTGTAGCTGGGGTTGATTCTGCCTTTGCGCAGCAGCAACTCTTCTAGAGGCTGGTAGGGCTTGTTCTGCTGGAGGCGGTTGTGAAGAACCTGCGTGTAGTCCGACACAAGTCTCTCAGCCGGATCGCGGACGATTAGCAGAAGCTTCACCGCAGGATTTGTTGACCACATCCTGGATGGAGCCAAAGGTGCTGTGAAGTAGCCGGGTGTCTTTTCCACAGTCACTTGTCCTGGCAGGGTGAGAGGCATCTGTGCACGGTACCAGTCCAGGCCTTTGCGGAAGTTTTCGTCCAGGTTGAAGTAGTGGACTTCGGCTTTGGCGACCTCGATGTCTGGATGAAGGTTAAGCATCTCCAGCAAGGCCCTGGTGCCGCCCTTTCGCACCCCGATGATGATGGCCCCTGGCATTCGGCGCGAGGCTGTGGCATTTGGAACCTGAGCCGGGGGTACTGAGGTATCAGAGGTCACTGAGGTGGCGGAGGATCTGAGCTCACGCAGGCACACACACAACTGGGCCTGGAGCACCAGCAAGAGGATCAGCGCCAACACAAGAGTCCACAACATGGCGACACTTCAGTCAGGTCAAGGGTAGCACACTCAGCAGGCAGGGGACGTACACACGGCTGGGGGGCACGGTCAAGCTGGTACACAACAGCTGTTGATGGTGACCGCTTCAGATCTCTGCTGTAAACATCTGTGGATGAACAGGAAAAGAGTTCAAGCAAGAAAGTATTTTACCAGCATTCTGTGTAAAATGTAAAGTTTTAAAGACTGAAAATAACTTATTCACAAAATATTATTCACTGCGTCCAAAAACAACCATACCCAGCACCAGTAATGAACATGTCTGACGTGTTACACATGGTCAATGAGGTGCGAGGGACTGATGTTGGATTCAGTTTGTGTTGATATTAAAAGTCTCTCTATGGTTGGACCATATTCCGTCCTCAGTGGTGTAAGCTGGACATTATGCTAAGCTAACTGAAGGCTGCAGGAGAAACTGTACCATCCAAAGTAAAAACCTGGTACTTAAATGTCTGTTACAAGCTGCAAATATCTTTGCTTAATCTAGGGTGACCATATTTTGCTTTTCAAATATAGGACACTGTAGAAACACAGGCGTCTATCGTGGTTAGGATGTTGTGGCTGGGGGACTTCAAGTAGGCCTAAGTTGTAGGGCCATGGAAGTGTGTTTGTAAGAGGGTAGGAGGGAATTAGCCACCTCCAAATTCACACAGCTTTGCTAATGAACAATAATACATAAGCATTTATTAATTTACCAAAACTAATATATAGCCTTAATTAACCAAATTTTATAATTATATAAATTATATAACCAAATGATAGCTTTAATTTCAACTTGAGTATCTTAAAATAAGTAAAAACACATTTTACATAATATTTGTCATGCTAAATAACTAAATTAATTAATTAATTAAGGAATGTGTTGTAACACCACATTACACCATGGCTACGATAATCTAGATAAACAATCTAATAGCAGTAGGGTGAATTAGCCTAATGCGGGACATTTTTGGGTTGGGGTGTTTCCTGTTCAAAGACTGCTCCATTCAAATTCCAGATTGGACATTTTTGAGACATCATGTGGTTTAATTGACTTTAAATTTCTTGAAGATGACCTACACCCAATAAGGCTTATGTGTCAAGCTGCTGGCATGATTCAGGTGTGTGCACCAGTTTCATTACTGTGTAGGACTCTGAATCAGTTCATGGGGAAATGGGGTGTTGCTTCAATCTTGTATTGAATTTCAGCTTTTAACTGTTGGATAAAAGTGATTATTTTTAGCTTTTAAATACTAGCCTGTAAAACCAAGAGAATTTCTGGAAAACTGTTCACAGTAAAGAAGGGATTCCCCCTTAGCATCCGACTCCCCTTTGTGTTATATTAATGAAGTGAACAGAGGTCTGTGTAACTGTGTGCAGTAGAAATAATATTCTCTTTGTGTGATTTAATTAACATTGCTATTAAAACACCGCCAGAGGAGGCACATTAAACATTCATGCTGAAAGCAGCACTTGCACTTGCAGAAATCCCATCAGAGAAGCCCTCTATGGGTTTTATTTTCTACATCTGGGATACTTCTACAGTTGTCTCCGTCTAGTGGTGAACAATAGAACCACACCCAAATACAAATACCACCACTGATACAAAAGAGGCCTCTCATCACACTGTAAAAAAACAAAACAAAAAAAAGGGTAGTCACATAGAAAATCAAGATAAAAACATTAGATATCAAAAATAGAAAAAATGTCATTTAAATGAACTATAAAAAAGAATAAAAACTTTTAAAATATTAGCCAATCATCATGTTTATTTTCATTTACCCCTACATAGCTCCCTGTAATCAAGAGAAAATTATTTTAGCTTTTCATAAAAGCTAAAATAAGAAACCTTGGCTTCTTCATAAGGACTAAGACTAGGGAAATTCAGCTTTTTCAGAAGAGCTAAAATTAAGAAACCTCAAAACAGCTAAAAACAGAAACAATAGATTCATAAAGAATAAAATAAAAACATTCAGCTTCTTCATATATTTCAGTTGTTAAGAGCTGAAGAGGAGGAAGCTCAGCTCCTATGCTGAAGTGCACCATATACTCAAGGTAATAGCGCAGTTAGTTCCGGCCACGCAAGCTGATTGGTCGAGACGCGCTCTAACCGTTCCGCTATTTCTCACAACCACTGTATCACTCCGCTGAACGCTGTCGCTGTCCATCATACAGTGAACCAAGAATTAGGTAAATATCCTCAGCTAAAAACAGGAATGAGCTAAACTTCAAGGATTAAGACAAGAATACCCAAATAACTAACAAACAAGCAGGGAGGAGACGCGTGTTGGTCTGTGTAAAGAGCGGAAGAAGGGGCTGCAGGCTGCGCGGTGAGGGGAGGTCGGTGATGCGGCCTAGCAACTCGCCCCTCGTTAAGGAACTAGCTAGCTGGCACTATAATTTGGCGTAAAAATAGGAACAGAAGAAACTTCAGTATTATATATATATATATATATTACACTGAAGTTTCTTCTGTTCCTATTTTTACTTCTAGTCGTTATTTCACTTATGTCACAATACTTGTACTTCGGAGCGGCTACTTTAACCACTCTCCACCTCTGCTTTCCTCCCTGTTGAGTCGGGGTTATTAATTTGCTCCATCTCCGGTCTGGAGCAGAGAGGCGGTGTAAACAAGCTGCTCTTCCTCATGCTGTCTAATTGCACCGCTGGGAGTCGCTATGAAGCCACTCCGCGCATGCGCGACAGCGCGTGAAGATCATCATCATCATCATTACCGCTACAAGCATCATCAACTTCCGTCATTACAGAGCGAGCTGTCCGCAGTAATGGCTCTCGCTTTATCCCCCAGGCAGACGGCGGTTAACCTGAAGCATCGCAGGCTATCATTATATGACTGATGCTTTCAGGCCAGTGGTCTGAGTCACTACTAACGCTGCTTTTTTTGGTGCTGTGGTTCAGCAAAGTGGGAGATTAGGCTGATATGGGACATTAGGGGGTGCTTTCATAAACTCTTTTATTATTCCAGTTTCATCTGATGCTAAAATAATGTTTTTTGTTAATGAACAAAAGGAAATACAATACTTATACTGATTTAAAAATATATACACTACACTATATATATATATATACTACACTATAAATATATACACTACACTAATATATATATATTACACTATAAATATATACACTACACTATATATATATACTACACTATAAATATATACACTTCACTAATATATATACTACACTATAAATATATACACTTCACTAATATATATACTACACTATAAATATATACACTACACTAATATATATATACTACACTATAAATATATACACTACACTATATATATATACTACACTATAAATATATACACTACACTAATATATATATACTACACTATAAATATATACACTACACTATATATATATATACTACACTATAAATATATACACTACACTATATATATATACTACACTATAAATATATACACTACACTAATATATATATACTACACTATAAATATATACACTACACTAATATATATATACTACACTATAAATATATACACTTCACTAATATATATACTACACTATAAATATATACACTACACTAATATATATATACTACACTATAAATATATACACTACACTATAAATATACTACACTATAAATATATACACTACACTAATATATATATACTACACTATAAATATATACACTACACTATATATATATACTACACTATAAATATATACATTACACTAATATATATATACTACACTATAAATATATACACTTCACTAATATATATACTACACTATAAATATATACACTACACTATATATATATACTACACTATAAATATATACACTACACTAATATATATACTACACTATAAATATATACACTACACTATATATATATATACTACACTATAAATATATACACTACACTAATATATATATACTACACTATAAATATATACACTACACTAATATATATATATACTACACTATAAATATATACACTACACTAATATATATATACTACACTATAAATATATACACTACACTAATATATATATATACTACACTATAAATATATACACTACACTAATATATATATATACTACACTATAAATATATACACTACACTAACATATAACCTGCAGCTCCAAGTCAGGTGAAGCTTTCACGTGAGCCGTCTATCACGCAACACTTGGATTCTGATGCTGTTGTGGATTTGGGTCTGTCAGACCTGTTACATTTACATTTATGCCATTTAGCAGACGCTCTTATGCAGAGCGACTTACAAGGTGACTCGTATTACACAGGTGGGTCAGTGTAGTGTTAGGAGTCTTGCCCAAGGACTCTTATTGGTGTAGCGCAGCACCACAGTCACCCAGACCAGGAATCGAACCCCAGTCTCCCACAGGTTGTGGTAGCTCAGTGGCAGGTAGTGGTGTTATCTGTTGCGCCACACCAACCACCTGTTTCTGTACTAGAAATCTTTTCAGTTTTCTCCAGTTTATAAGAGTCTTTTGCTGGTGTGGGAAACTGTGCTTATTTCACTCTGGCTTTATCTGTAATTTCTAGATCTGTAAGATCGACATGGTTAAGAGTCAGAATACTCCACCCCTAAAAGCCCTGGCTGCTCACTGCTTACCTTTGTATCATTTGAGGACTCAAATGACTTAATGGGAGCAGTGGTGGCTCAGCGGTTAGAGCACCGGGATATCGATAACAGGGTTGTGGGTTCAATTCCTGGGATCGGTAAGCTGCCACTGTTGGGCCCTTGAGCAAGGCCCTTTACTCTCTCTGCTCCCCGGGCGCTGGAGGTGTGTGTGTGTGTGTGTGTGTGTGTTCACTACCAGATGGGTTAAATGTGGAGGACACATTTCGCTGTACAGTGACAGATACGTGCACTTTTACCTTTAAATTACTGAAATGTCAATAAAAGCCAGGAAAATTGGGGGTGTTCTGAAACTTTTGACCATTAGTGTATATTTAGAGGGAAAGGGAATCCCTCTTTAAAGAATAGCTTTTCTGGCTACCATGCAAAGCCTGTGATCATCATGTAAAACTAACTTGCAAAAGTTAATGTAAGCTTTGACGACCACAACTGCTGGAAGTATGTTAGTAACACTAACATGATTGCCTGGCTCACCCCCATTTATGTTTTCGCACTTGCATGCACCATTTTAATCAGTTTTCAATTAGGAAACTCAGTAGTTAGGACTCAATGCTAACATCTACTCCCTTCAAACAGGAAGACGGACGGCCATTCTACCCACCCAGAGAGTGCAAGGCCAGTTAGACTCTTCGGGACTCCTAGTCACGGATGGCTGTGGCATCACTAGGGATGGAACCTGTGACCTACCGATGATGGAGCCAATAAGGTAAGTTAGCAGTGTTGTAGTCGAGACCACTTGGGTTAAGACAGAAAAATATATATTTGTTTGTAGTTCATTTACATACAGATGGTGTTCAGGTAACACCCCTAAAAGGAAGGCCTTCTGTATAATTGTTCTTTTCCAGGTCAAAAATCTTAGTCTAATATAAAAAGCATAATATCACCATAGCATAAGTCCATACATTACATTTATCTTATCCAGAGCGACTTACTTGGTTACTCAAATTACAGAGGTGGACCAGTGTAGTGTCAGGAGTCTTATTGGTATAGCGCTGCGTAGTCACCCAGATCAGGAATTGAACCCTGGTCTCCCACATGGTGTGGCAGCTCACTGGCAGGTAGTGGTGTTGTCTGTTATCTGTGCTCTGAGTGTGATAATGAGTGTATGTAAACATCCCATTTAAATTCTGCTTGTGCTTGGGGGTCTTATAAGACCATTAATCTATCCTTGTTTGTGTCTGGTCATTTTGCATGTCAGTCAAATGCCCCTTCCTGTCAAAGAAAGTGGTTCTTTGCCACACTAGGCGTCTGAACCCATGAGGCTATAGTCCTACAAGACTTCATGTTAACTAGGAGACATAATCTGACAGAGGATTAAATCCACTTTAGGCCTATATGCCTTATATTTTTCACTGTGAGCGAGTCCTAAATGCCAAAAAGTGATTGTGCTGATGTAGTTTTGAAGGCTGAAGCTCCACCACTCCCTCTGCCAAGCACCCAACCCTGAGCTCAGCTGTACTTATAAAAAAAGATATAGGATGAATAAGAAAGTGCATAAATATAGTCAACTGTAATGTGTTTAAAATATTAGCCCCTCCCACACCAAATGCTGGCTGAGCATTAACCCACTTGCATGTGTGTGTGTTTGACATGAGTGTATGTATGTACAAAAACAGATATCTTGTGTTAAGTGGGGCGCATGAGTCCCTTGTGACTCTTTTGCTATGACAGCATATCCTCCCCTGCTCTCTCCCTTTTCACTCCTCACTAGAACACACACACACACACATTGTACCTTGTCTGTAGCCACCTAAGGCCTCTAATGCGTCTTAATTTCCGTCATCTACAAGCCCATATATATTTTATTCACTGTTGGATGCCAGATTATGCTGTCTCTCTGACCAAACCAGCAGAAGGAAACCTTTGCATCTTTCTCCAGTGTGATATAAGCTGCTGTACACACTGCTGACGTCGTATTAAAGTCTTAATTATGCTGAATGAGTTTGATGGTTTACAGATGGAAGCGAACTCAGCTTCTTTGGTAAATGAACCCTGAAACAAACGTGACAGATAAGGCTTTTCTCCTCTTCGCTGACGGAGTGACTCTGTTTTTAGCCAATAAGCAAAGACAAACAACTGTGAGTCCGACAGAGCCGAGCCTGTCACTGAGGCACATATTGGCTTTAATGAGGCACAGAAGGTGGAATCTGTCTGAAGCAACTGTGCTGTTGTAGCTTTAAAACTAGAGAAAAAAACTTGTGTCAGTTTGTCTCCATGTCACTGTATGTGCAAAGACTCTGTATTCTCTAGTGTTTGGTGTTCAGAGGGCCGTAGCATACATTTTTCTTGTAGTTTCTTTCCCCACAGAAGTCCCTTTATGATGTTTGTTGATGTGTGTTTATGTACCGAAATCAGCCATAAAACAAATTCCTCATTCATTCTGTAGTGGCTTTAATGGCTGGGACTTTAACTCTTTAACCACCTATGAGATCTGAACATTCGGCTTCGAATATATTGCAACGTTCAGCTTTAACTCAACTGATTCATCAAATCTGTCTACTAACATAATAACTACAACATACAGCACAGCCCTAAAATTGAGGAATCTTAAATTGACTCTCACTCTCGGCAGACCATTACAGGTAGGCAGGCCTTACTTGCGAATGGGTTCAGTCCAAGGCTGAGTGGTAAAGCACTTTATACCTTATCCTTTTCACTGTTCCGACTGTGATCCAGGCTGGTTCGTCAAGCTTACCAAGCCCCTAACCCTGAGCCTAACTGTGCTTTAATAAGCTCAATGAACCAGTCTGGATGAACTAGTCTACTAAATGTGCCTGAAAACACTCCTAAGACGATTCCCTCCACTTTGTGCTCTCAGATATGAGGATTTATCCCTAAATGAGTGTGATTTGAGCCTCAGTTAGCTGGACGTTCCTTGCTAACAGTTACACATTGATGTCCATGGACCATTGCTTCTTTGGTCATTTGGATGGATTGCTGTCGAGTCCAACTGCCATTAACTTGAGCAGATAGCCGTTTTCCCTAATAAACGCAGCCGTGTTGCAGAGGGGTTTGCCACTTAGACTGGATAAAGAGGGTGTGCTCCAGCAGGAACGTGGCGTCAATGCATATCCTCTATACAGGGTGGCCAATCAGTGCAGAGCTAATTTATATATATCAGTCTTTAAGGCACAGTAACAAAAGCAGCCTGTTTGTCTGTATGGGATTAAGAGAGATTGGACAATAGTAATGATGAAATGAATTATTAATGTTTTTGTAACAAAAAAATCAGACAAATGACATTATTAGAGTAAAATGTAAAATGTAGCTCACACACTCTTTTTTTTTTTTTTACAAGCATATCCCCTATCATGGCTCTAGAAAGCAGTGGGTTCATAAATTTGAACTGAAATGCCCTACTTTATGCTGTTTTTGGTCTAAAATGGGAATTCTTAATCACTTATTTGTCATTTGCGCATCCTTGTAGCTGCTGACATTTCATTCGCACAGAGATGTAGATATGCTAAGCAGCTGTATTTTAATGAAAAATTTAAATGTGTTTTCTAAGCTGAAAGCTCTATGCCTGTTCCTTCATATTTTATCGACCAGTCCTCCTTCAGAACCATCCAGCTCGATTCTTGCCGTCTCTATCTGTTCCACCACATCGCTACAAAAAGGGGGCGTGTCTAAGAATGTGACATCATTTTAGACAAGCTGGCCCTCACATACCCCTGCAACTCATCCAGAATAAACCCTGTCAGTAGTACTGCACTACATCTGTTGTATGCACTATATGGGCATAAGTATTGGGACACCAGCTCATTCATTGTTTTTTCTGAAATCATGGGTATTTAAAAAGAGTGCATCCTGCTTTATTGGAGTAACTGTCTCTACTGTCCAGGGAAGGCTTTCTACTACAAGACTTTGGAGTAATGCTGTGAGGATTGGATTGCATTCAGCAACAAGAATTCCCCAACGTTATCCCACAAGTATTGGATGAGACACATCATGAGGCACCATCCAGAGAGCACAGTTCCACTGCTCCACAGCTCAATGCTGGGGGTCTTTTTACCCCTCTAGCGCACGTCTGGCATTAGGCATGGTACCAACAGGTTAATGTTTTAGGGCACAGCGCGCAACTAAAAGTATCTGAATGCATTTATTAGAAGGGGTGTCCACAAACATTTGGACATAGAGTGTACAAGGTGTGTGTATGTGTGTGTGTGTGTTGTTTGTCTGCTCATATATATTGGGCTTTATCAAAGACATACAGACCTAGTGATACAGAAAGCCACTTTCCCAGACTCAGCCAATCTCTCTTTCCTTCTTTCTGTCTCACTTTCTCTCCCTCTGCCACACACACACACACACACACACACACACACAAACACACATACTCCCCTACTGAGAACACACAGCATACCCTGATACACACTCCACCATCTCACACTGTGACGTTTAATCCTCTTTTATGAATACCACTACCCATCAGAAAAGGAGCTCAGTGACTGTGATCACACACACAGACACACACACACACGCACACATACGCACACATACACACTTCCCCTATCACCCTTCAAACCACACTTTTGCTGACTTTGGGTCTCCTTTGCTTTGTAGTAACTTAATTCTGATTGCAGGGGTTCAGTAATCCTTACATGCTGTTATAAGGAGATACACACACACACACACACACAGACACACAGTGGAAATACATATCGTCGCAGTCATATGAAAACCTTGGTTTCCACCATTTGACATCTTCAGCTGTGCTTTCAATTGTATTAATATTTATTTATAAATGGACAAACAGCAAAATGGGGTAAAATGATCATGCTATAATGCAGTAGTTTTCTATTGCGTAAAGGGGTCCGTTTAGAGACTTTTCATTAGAGTTTTATTATATAAATAAATGAATAACCTGTAATAAAGTTTTATTACAACAGCTATAGCGTTGCTATGGGGTTGCTATGGTATTTCAGGTGGTTGCTATGGTATTTCAGTTGATTGCTATGTTGTTGCAAGATGGTTGCTATGCAGTTGCCGTGATATTATATCTATCGACTATTTTATCGATTAGTGGATTAATCTGAACAATTAATTTTCCTCCAAAACAGTTAAACTGAGCATTTTAAATTCCTTTTATTTTGACATAAAAAACGTTGTCATTGTTTAATGCAGCATGAAACAAAAAGTAAACGAAGGTTTTTATATTAAAATAACAAAACAAAGGGAACACCAGTGTGATAGTCAGCAGTGCATTGGAGTATTTATATCCCTAGTCAAAGTGTATTTAGCATTCCCTACACAAAGAAAGGTGCTTAAAATAATGGCCGGAATAAAACAATTCCAAATTCCAAAGCGTATAAACACACACCAGCACATAAAAGCCCAGATTCTAGCCATGACATTTTCTCTTAGTCCTGTAGGTACTGAAAATTCTTAGGGTGGCAGGCAGACGGATTCATCGCTTTAATAAGGAGAGAAGCTTCCCTTGATTGATCATAATTAATAAGCATTACTAGACATTTCTGGTGGTCTATCACCCAAAACAGCACCTGTGTGTTTTCTCCTCAGGCGAACGTGCATTGCGCTGGTGCTGCTGTGGTATGACAGTGATACCTGGCCCAGTGTACTAACCTCCTATTTGTTTCATGCTAATTTCAAGTACGCCTGTACTTTGAAGGCTTTTGATCTTTGGAAAACTTATAAAAACCTTTTTTGCAGAGTCAGACTCTGCTGCAGCCGCCAATATTGTTAATTTTTTAATATAGTAGCTCGGAATGGAGCAGACTGATGACTGGAGCAAAAATGACTGACCTCAGTCAAATGACTGACCTCCTGCAGTAATTACGTAGTGTTAATAAGGAAACGAGGAATAGTTTGTTATTCGAGCTAAAGTCTTTTAGAGATCTAAAAGCTACAATTTCAATAATAGAAATATGTAGTAATAATATGATGCATCTGCTTAACATATTGACACATTTTCAGTATCCATATCGTTATAGTTATGTTGACCAGTTGTACCAGCCCTATATGATATTCCAGGTAGTTGCTATGCAGTTTCAGGTTGTTGCTGGAGTGTTGCCAGGTGGATGCTGCGCTGTCCTGTGTGGTTTATTTGGATGTTCTTGGTGTGTTTGTATCATCTGCACAAACCTTTGCACCTTGCTATGGTGCGTCTGTGTGGTTCCTGTGACATGAAGGTGGTTACTGTGGTGTTGCTAGGTGACTGCTATATTTTTCCTAGGTGGTTGCTATAATGTTGCTATGTGTTTTTTGTGATAATAAGGTGGTTACAGTAGTGTTGCTAGGATGCTGCTTAGTGGTTGCTAGGATGTCGCTATGGTATCCTAGGTGATTTCTGTGGTATTCTGAATGGTTGCATTGGTGTTGCTAGGTGGATGTTCAGCTGTTGCTCAGTGGCTTCTATGGTGTTTCATTGCTGTGATATCCCAGGTGGTTGCTTTGGTGTTGCTAGGTGGGTGCTATAGTGTTGCTAGCTTCTTCCTCCCCATAGAAACAAAAAGGAATCCATTTATAACAGAAGCCAACAGACAGCTTCTTCAACATCTGCCCGCTGGCTCCTGTTCGGCGTGTGCTTTTCTAGGTGAATGGTTCTTGTGTGTGTGTGTGTGTGTGTGTGGAGAGTGTTCCTTTAAGACCCGGCCCTCCTTTCCTCCTGAAAAAGCAACAACAGTGAATGTGGATTATAGCACATGTGTGCAGATCTGATTGCTCTGTCTTATGACTGGAGTGTGTGTGTGTGTGTGTGTATTGGGGGGCACGAAGAGGGGAAAAGAGGACAGGGAGAGGGAGGGAGATAACAAGACCGAAAGAGAGAGAGAGGGTGAGAGACAGAGAGGAGAGTGGAGAGGCAGAGGGACTCTGTAGATAAGTCTTTTATGAGCCCCCTGTCCCAGCCCGAGCCACACACACTGACCTGCACCGCCCAATCTTCACAACCATTCACACACACACAGACACCCAGCCGTGTTTCAAATTAGCCTATTTATGAAGCTTAGCTCTATTCTCCCCCCCTCTTCCTCTCTCTTCAGTGTATATTTATTTGTCTCTTTGTGTGATTCTCTCTCGCTCGCTTCCATTTCTCTCTTTCTCTTGCTGACAGAGTCCTGTCTGTCTGTCACTCTTTCTCTCTTTCTCTCTGCCTCGCATTGTCCCTGTATACCCTCCTTTTTCCTCTCTCTCTCTGATTCTGTCGAACCTTTATTACTGTCTATCAGTCTGTCTGTTTGTCTGTCTATCTATCTCCTGTCCCTGTATGCCCTATTCCTCTCTTTCTCTTACTTACAATTTCTCTCTCTCTCTCTGATTCTGTCACACCTTCATTACTGTCTGTCTGTCTGTCTGTCTATCATTGTCCCTGTTTACCCCCCTTTCCTCACCCCCCTCTCTCTCTCTCTCTCTCTCTATATATATATATATATATATATATACATTATCATAGTTCCAGTATACTATCAAATCCTGTGTACCATCAGATATAAATTGTGTCCAAAAATATATATATATAGGAGATAGGAGAAGCCCTATAGATGATAGGAAAATCCCTATATTATCTCTCTCTCTGTCTCTCTCTCCTCTGTTCACTCACGCTTGAAGATCTGGGTCAATCGTATCAAGAGCTCAGAAGTCCCCTCTGCATGTTCCTTGCATTGATAATGAGATGTGTGTGTGTGTGGTGGGTGGGTTGTCTGGATGTTTGGGTTGGTTTGGAGTTGGGGGAAGGGTATTTGATGCCAGGGGATGGTGTGCGTGTGTGTGTGTGTGTGTTGGGGGTATGCTCTAACTAATGGGGTTGCTGGCATGAAGAGCATGGTACCATGACTGGCACACTGCCGCCTACCTCATACAAACTCTGTCTGTCTGTCTGTCTGTGTATGTCTGCTGTGTGTGTGTGTGATCGCAGCCGTTCAGTGACCACTGTATCTGCTGATTCAGGAGAAGGACAGAGATTTAGGAAATGTTGAAGACGTAGGAAAGGGAGAGAGTGTACTTTATGTAATGTGTGTGAGAGAGAGGAAGAAAGAGGGGGGGAGGAGGAAGGGATAGAAAGAGACAGGGTATACTGTATTTAATGTGTGCGTGTGTGTGTGGGAGAGAGAGAGAGAGTATACTGTACATAACATGAGGTAATTAAATCATGTAAACAGAGAGAGAATGAAGTGTAGGTAGAGAGAGAGAGAGTATATGTATGCAATGTGAGAGAGAAGGAGGGAGAGATAATGAAATTATGTTAAAAGAGAGAGAGAGAGAGAGAGAGAGAGAGAGAGTAATAAGTATGTAATGTCAGTGGGGAAAATCAGATAGAGAGACATTCGGATGTACTGGGGGAGAGAGAGTGGGTATGAATCTCCGTCATGCCGCCTCTGTAGATTGATTTTTGATCTCGCATGCTTTTTGTATCGACTACATCATTCGCTCTACCTGGCATGAAGGACTTCAGTCTGGGGTCAAAACGTAAGGACGAAAGGACCTGATAATGTGTGTGTGTGTGTATGTTTTAGCATGCTAACAGTGTGTCAGAATTGGTAATACAGTCTTATATTTTCACTGCACTTCAGTTTAACTGACAGACAATGACCCCAGAGCCATCAAACTGTCACTCACACAAACTCACAGTCACCAGCCACCCATTCCAGTGTGGCTCTGGCTGTGGGGGGGGTTTGAAAGGATTTAGTTTGTGGTTTGCACTCTTCTTTTGTGTGTGTGTGTATGTGTGTGTATGTGTGTGTGTAAGAAATGCAGTATGGGAGAGTAAGCCTGCGTGTTTGTGAGCATACTGTCGTGTCACATCAACACCTCATAACTCATAACAGCTCATAAAGTTTTTGGTTTATTTTTTTTGAGAACACCAGCCGCCCTGTGTTAGGGGTGAGAATGTCACAATAAATCAACCAACAGAAATGTTTTTCCCCTCATTCTCTTAACATTAATAAGCTAAAAACAAGATCCTATATATGGACAAAAAGTATTTGGACACCTGCTCATTCATTGTTCCTTCTGAAATCAGCAGTATTAAAAAATGATCCTGCTTTTGTTGGAGTAGCTACCTCTACTTTCCTGGGAAGAAGGCTTTCCACTAGATTTTGGAGGAGCATTGCTGTGAGGATTTGATTGCATTCAGCGACAAGAGCGTTAGTGAGGTCAGAATGTTGGATGATCACCACCCCGCCTCATCCCCAGCTTCCCAAAAGTACTGGTTGGAGAACCATCCATCATTCCAGATTGTTGGCGCTTAATACTGGGGGCTTCCACAGCACCACAGCATTCCACAGCTCAGTGCAGGGGGGCTTTATACCCCTCTAGCTCACACCTGGTATTAGGCATGGTGCCATTAGGTTCATGCATTAGGTTACCTGCTCCAGAGAGTCCTATTCTTTTGGCAGTACTTTTCTACACATGAATCTAGACAAGCTGCGTGTGTGTGTATATTTGCACATCTGTGTCAGCAATGGGTGTAACTTATAGTAGCTCAGTGTATTCATTAGAAGAGGTGTCCACAAACATTGGGACATCTAGTGTATTTCCTACACGACAGAATGGTGTTTGAGTGTCTGTGTGTGCACTGCAAAGTGTTAGGGCTGCATATGCAATAGACTGTGCCATATTTACCACAGTATATAAGAGGTGGAGGTAATATAACTAAACACATACAACTGGTGAAATGTCTTTAAAATCATTAGGAAAATATAATTAATAGAATTTTTATTTTCTTATGAGGAAAAACTTGTATCCCACATGTATTACTACTTGGAATCAGGTGCAGCATAACAGCTGGTTAGCGAGGATTCTGGAGGAGCCTGTCCTATTTAAAGCTCAGACATTTAGTCTGGTCTGCTCTTGACTGTTAAAATTAGTGCTATCACCATGGCCAGATCCAAAGAGCTCTCTCAGGCCTTCAGAGAAAAGGTTGTAGCTGCAGAAGAGTCTGGAAAGAGGATAAGTTAGAAATCAGCCGTCCCACTGTCCGCTAAATCATTTACAAGTGGAGAAGGTGCTTTGAGTGACCTTCAAGGAACCTTCTTCTTCTGAACATCTTTTCTTAAAGGTTTCTTAAAGATTCAAACAGAAGAATCTCTAAATGTTCCTCAAGAATCTTATACTTTTAACAGTGTATAATCACAATACTAGTTTTTCGGCCAGATCATGCAGCCCTAGTGAGTAGGTCTACTGTATTGTGCAGTGAGGGCAATGTCAATAAGGTCTGGAGGGGAGCCTGTGCATGTCTGTGGTAATCTGTTTCTCAGCAGGGGTTTGTGGGTAAATAGGCGCGAATGGCAGATGGAGGTTGGACTGTTTCGGTCGATGTGAACAAGCGTCAGTGAACTTCACTGCTTCTGTTGGGTCAGGGGGGTGTGAAGAGTGACCTGGTTTGAGGTTTCCTTTGGGGGAATAGCTGCACACTGTTTGGAGAAGTGATGTGGAAAATGTGGCGAATAGTAAGATTGCAGCATCAGGACTTGTTGCTAGGGTGGCTCTGAGGTTCTACAGACAATTTCAGCTTACCGAAGGCTGCCGGAAATCTGGAAATGAAAATGTCAGTTCCAGGCTGACAGAAGCGGCCTTAGAAGTCACACTAATCACGGGTGATAACAAAACCATCTGATACTCTATATGGACAAAAGTATTGGGACACACCTCTCAGTCATTGAATTCAGGTGTTTCATTCAGTCTCTATGCCACAGCAATGCACCTAGCACCTAGCCATGCAGTCTACCTTTATAAACATTAGTAAAAGAATAGGTGGTTCTAAAGAGCTCACTGAATTCTAGCACAGTACTGTAATAGGATGCCACCGATGCAACAAGACAGTTTGTGAGAATTTCCTTTCCCCTCTGCATCCTTGAAATCTCTGCTGACTCAATAATTGCAGAGGCCCAAGCTTACTGTTAGCTTACTGCAAAGGGGGACCAACTCTGTATTAATGCTTATAGATTTAGAATGGGTTGTCAAAAAAAATGTCCTGTAGATTAAATGTGTAGGTGTCCCAATACTTTTGTCAATATAGTATAGCGTCTTCATACGTGATCGGTTGAGGAGAGAGTTATTGTTATGTCAATTAATTTAGTCATTTATCTTATTATCTGCTGTTTGTGGGTCAAGGTCACGGTGAATCTGGACCTGACCCAAAATGTTTGGGCACAAGGCAGGAATTCCCCCTGGACAGGGTGTCATTCCATTGCAGGGTACCACACATTCCCATTTACTGACACACTCACATGTAGGGGCAATTTAGCATATCCAATTCACCTGTTATGTGTTTTTGAGGAGTAGGAGTAGGATGAAACCAAAGACCCAGGAGAAACCAACACGGACGTGGAAAGAACACAGCAAACTCTTTAGAGACCTCTGGAGTCGTACAGCAGGCACACTACCTGCGGTGCCAGCATCAGCAGACTTGTTTTGTTTTTGTCATTTTTCACAGTAAAACTAACTAACTAAGTGCAGAGAGTGCAGACTCAAACCTAGATACATGTACTCCATTCATTAATCATGAAATTATGCAGTGGAATTACACAATTCTATTTCAGTAAAAAAAACTCAAAGATAAATGGCTGACATGCTCAGTAGTGCCATGAAATTGTGAGAAAGCAGCAGTAATGTAAAATACATGATAAGGGTATCTGTAGGTTTTAGTTCAATACGTATAGTTGTTTTTTATGCCATAAGGTGAAGAAAAATATTTAATACTTTTTTCATGTTGTCACAGCTGTTTGATACTGGAATACAACAGTGCTTCAGGTAGCCTAAGAAACTAAGGAGTAGTTGAACCTGAGTATCCTGCATTATCAGAATATGAATGTAATAAATGTAATTTATATATATATATATATA
This sequence comes from Salminus brasiliensis, assembly GCF_030463535.1. Lineage (NCBI taxonomy): Eukaryota > Metazoa > Chordata > Actinopteri > Characiformes > Bryconidae > Salminus > Salminus brasiliensis. Next base: position 6,615,348 of record NC_132897.1, read on the forward strand.
TATATATATATATATATATATATATATATATATAAATTACATTTATTACATTCATATTCTGTTAATATACTATATATATAATATTATAAGATTTATAATATAATATTATAAATTAAACTTTTAAATTTTACGTTTAAGAGGTTAAACAAGAACTTAAATATGTAATAAATAAATAGGTCGTCCTTTCTTAATACACTTTTGCTAGGTACTGACCACAGCATATCGGGAACACTTCATAAAGCCTGCCTGATGTTTTGGAGATGCTCTAATTTACTAGCCATCACAGTTTGGTTCTTGTGGCTCAAGATGGCTCAGATCCTTAAGCTTGCCCATTTTCCCTGTTTTTTCTTAAACCTTACTATAAAGAACAGACTGGTCACTTGCTGCCGATGTTTTTTCCCCACTTCACCCACTCTCTAGTGGTGCTAATGTTATGGCTAATCGGTGTATGCCTGCAGCCTTGTAGAGAACCTTCAGACTGCTGGACATGACTGTATAACAAGGTGCAGATACTCTGTTCATCAGTCGAACTGTAAGCCAACTCACAGAGAACCATGATTTTAAAGTAATTGATTAAAATCGAGATATCCCTAATTACACACAATTATACTTACTATACTAATGAGGGTACTGCTAATGGTGGATGTACTGTTTAGTACTGGCACATTTAGTGTGCAGTCCATGTTTTAAACACCACTTTATAATGAAGCGTTAAACGCTAAGCCAGATAACGATCAGCCTAATTCTGTTGTTTCTGCTCATCAGTTGGAAGTTACCGTTACACCAGGTGTTCAGAAAGTATTTTGCTCTAACAACCATTCATTAGAACTAGCTCAGCTGAGACCTTCTCCACAGGGAGAGAGAGACACCGAGACAGAGACTTGTATAGATCTCTATTGAACACCATATCTGCAGATGATGCCACAGTTGGTGCCTTGTTACAGCCAAATGAATGAAGCCCACAGTGATGATAATGGCACTGTCTAATGCTTCAGCCATAAACGTGGAAGTGAAACATTTGGCAATTGGTGAGAAATGCATGGCCTGCAGCTCAGTGTGTTTAGTAACCAGCATGTTTCTTGCCATTTTCCTAGTATGTCTGGGATGTGACCTGCTGGGGAGCAACACTGAAGGCCACGCTGAATGTCAGACATGCAGGTACATGCACACAAACACACACACACACTGTCCATCAAACGGTAGGGTTGTTAATGCAGTTGTGTACAACTGGGGTGGAAAATGCTGAATTTCTGGGTATCAGTGCAAAGCAGGAATCGTGATGTCACCCCATCAAAACAGAGTGTCTGAGAGATATGTGTCTGACTGCTACCACAAACTCAGAGAGTCAACAGATACACTGGAATATTTAACACATTGAATAGATTCGGTTCCTGAAATGGAAATCTAAAAAATGGCAATATATAGATTATATATAGAAATTATACTACATATATTAGAATATATGGAATATATGAAATTTCCATATATCCAACAGAGGTGTATTTGTCACATATGTGAAATATGAAATATGTAACATACAGTTTTTATGCCAAATTGGCCATTTCGAATGTGGGCCATGAACTTTTAGCCATACATCAGCATATGCAGACATATACAGTACTGTGCAAAGGTACCTGTGAAAGCTCCTCATCTGAGCAGTAAGTGTTTATTTACTCAGTAAAACATTAACATTAGAATAAATACTAATAACATTCATACAAAACATCATACATTTACATCTCTGTGTTCATTAAAACATCTCCAAAGTGCTCCTCATGGGAGTCTAGTATTATTTATAGTCATCATCCAACATCTGGTTTGGTAAATCAGTGCTTAATGATGGTAAATCAGGTGAACTGCTGCTGATGGAGCTGAACACATCCACACTGTACTGGCTGATGGGGGCGTCTAGAAGAAATCTGGAGCCAAGCTCTGTTCTTCAGACTAGTTTACAAGATCTCAACTACTCTCTTCAGAATTCTTGTTACTTTTTACTGTATTTATGTTTCCCTGCATCTGTTCTAATGAGATCTGGGGTTAAATACGTATTACTGAGGGAAATTATGTTATATGGTGTCTGTATATGTAACAAATCTATGTGTGCATTCATCAAACATACATTTCGTGTGTACTATATCTGATATTTACCAAGGTTTATCACACATATGTACATATACATGTATATACCTACTAAAAAATATTTGTATAATCCAGATGTTATGCATAATATATGGATTATACATATGTTCCAATAATATGTACACTTAATGATGAAAAATATGTATTACATCAGACAACTGCTGCTGAAAGTAAGTAAAAAATTGTTGCAGTCATAATAAATTGTCATAATTTGTCATAATCTTTTACCTTTTATCTTTTTATCTTTATACCATTTAAATCACCACTTGCTGCCCTCTATAGCTTTTCTTGACGTGACCATCTAAAACACTTCTGAATAAAATTTTACAATTGTAACGTTCATTAAAGTTCATTTTTAAATTCTCCTGCGCAGCTAACATGCTGCAGAAACAGTAGTTTTACGAGAAATGCTCAATATCTTACAGTTTCTAGTGTTTCATTTTTTCTCCTTTTGATTTCTTATGCTGTCTGTGTGGGTTCATCTACCAAATTGCTTTACAAAACCACTTCTAGTCTTTAGGACTAGACTGTGGCTGTGGGCTGAGAGGCCAAATAAAGGTAAATGTTAGGGATGCGCTGTCGGAAATGGCCAAGATCGGACTATTTTTGCCCCATACAAGTATTGATTTTTTTTTTTCCAGATAAACGATTACTTAAATAAAAGGTGTAATATAGCAACACTTGCATATTAGTAAAAACTGAAAGTGGATATAAATAATTCAATGTGATTTTTTTTCGGAGACATGCATTTTTTGTTTGTTTCTACTGGTGACTTGAAAAGGAAACTGGTGCTTTCACCCATCAAATTACAGGAAGAGTATTGAGTGGCTGAGTATTGAAGAACGATCTATTTTAATAGCTGTAGTTTAACTGGACAAAGCTGCTTCAGTGCAGGACGTCCGTAGGCTTATTTCAATTTACTGGTAGAGTCACTGGGGGAAAAAATATATAAATATATATATATATATTATATATATTATATTATATTATAATATATATATATGCAAAATATTAGCAACTATACAGGGGAAGGAAAAAAGTCTTTACTTCCAGGGAAAGTCAGTGTAAAAAGATTTAATTCCAAGTCACTTGGGAGCATTTCTATTGGTCTATTTAAATTATGTCAAAAAAAATTGCAATATAAGTCAAATATAAGTTAAATCTATATATATATATATATATTCAATATAATTAAAAGTAAGAAATCATCAATGACCATCATAATCTATCATTAATTAAAAGACATATAATGTCATAATGACATTTTTATTGTTTGATTTTAAATGAGGTTAGAGAAACATGCTTTGGACTGGAAGGTTTGACCCCAGTACACGGCTGAGGTGCCCTAGAGGAAGGCACCTAAGCCCCAGGTGCTTCAGGTGTGTTCTTACTGCCCTATTCTCTAGTGTGTTTGTGTGTGTGTGTGTATGAGAGAGAGAGTTCATTGCGACGGATGTATTAAATGTGGAGGTTAAATTCTGTTGTACTGCTGTGCATAAGTGATAAAGCCTGATTAATCTGTTTAATGTAAGCTATTTAAGTTAGTCTGAGAAAATCCTCCATGTACGAGCAATCGGCCCTGCTGTGTAGGCCACACACAGTACATACATGCGACTTTTAGGGGGAAATTCCTGACATGAGCTCCCTTTGCCTTTAGCATCCGTTACTATAACAACCACTCAATCCGAGACATTCCCATTGATCCATTCACCCTGATCTGTTTAAAGAATGTAAACTGGTGATGGCGAACGGACCAATAGAAACGTAAAGAGTCATATAGCCGTGACGATATACAGAATTACATCACCATGATTTTGCGTTTGGCTTGTAATGTGCTGATGTAATACATTATTTTCATGTGGAAATGATGCCCACAACTGAATCAAGCGTGCTCAAAACATCACTTTTTTCAGTGTGGGAGTGAAATTGATTTAATGAAGAGAACAGTCGGAGGGTGAGAATCCATCAGCGCCCAAACAAGCGTTTCTGTCTCGTCTCGCAATGCCAATTAGTGCTGCGCCCAGAAAGAGTTGTCTAGAAGAAAGACGAATAGTGCTGTCAGTCTGCGTGCAGGTGCCATGCATTGTGTGTGTGTGTGTGTTTTGCATGTGTATGAGTGTGTGTGGTGTGTTTGTCTGCGAGACGGTCTTTTCAGTAACTTTGTAATCTTGGAGCTAATGTCTTTGGTTCCACTTCTTGGCTCCGCTTGTGCTGCTGTGTTTTCTGTGCCAGTTCGCTGCTTTTGTCCTCAAATCCCCTCCCCATTAGACAACTCCAAAAAACAACTTACTGCCTTCTTTGTCATTAGGAGCGTTCCCTAAGGTTCTCATCCACGATTATTTACTGACTTCAGTCTGAAATGAAAGTGATGCCGTGGTTTCTGTAAGACCACTCTTAAAAAAGGTGCTACAAAGGGGTTCTTTGGGTGATTGTCAGATATTAGTTAGTTTTTTACAAACAAACACACAAACACACACACACACACACACACACACACACACACACGTGTGCATTTTACAAAAAAAAATTTTTTTGACCACTCGCTTCCATGACTGACGCTGACATCAGAAGTTTTTAACAGTGAAGTGTTTTTCCCTTATTATATTGTGTTTCATTGTGTAGTTTGGCTATATTGTGTTGTGTGGCTGTGTTATATTGTGTTATTGTGTAGCTTGATATATTGTGTTGTGTTATATTGTGTTGTGTGGCTGTGTTATATTGTGTTATTGTGTTCTGTGGCTGTGTTATATTGTGTTATTGGGTTGCGTGGCTGTGTTATATTGTGTTATATTGTGTTGTGTGGCTGTGTTATATTGTGTTATTGGGTTGCGTGGCTGTGTTATATTGTGTTATATTGTGTTGTGTGGCTGTGTTATATTGTGTTATATTGTGTTGCGTGGCTGTGTTATATTGTGTTATTGTGTTCTGTGGCTGTGTTATATTGTGTTATTGGGTTGCGTGGCTGTGTTATATTGTGTTATTGTGTTCTGTGGCTGTGTTATATTGTGTTATTGGGTTGTGTGGCTGTGTTATATTGTGTTATTGGGTTGCGTGGCTGTGTTATATTGTGTTATTGTGTTCTGTGGCTGTGTTATATTGTGTTATATTGTGTTGTGTGGATGTATTATATCGTGTTGTGTGGCTTTGTTTAAATTGTGTTGCATGGCTGTGATATATTGTGTTTTTGTGTTGCGTGGCTCTGTGTTATTTTGTGTTGCATGGCTGTGTTGTTGTGTTATTGTATTGCGTGGCTGTGTTATGTGTTGCGTGGTTCTGTTTAAAATTGTGTTGCGTGGCTGTGTTATATTGTGTTATTGTGTTGCATGGCTGTGTTAAATTGTGTTATATTGTGTTGCGTGGCTGTGTTATATTGTGTTATTGTATTGTGTAGCTGTGTTATATTGTGTCGTGTGGCTGTGCTATATTGTGTTATTGTGTTGCATGGCTGTGTTATATTGTGTTATTGTGTCACATTGTGTTGTGTTGTTTTGTCTTGTGCTGTATTATCTGACTTTGTTATATTGTGTATATGTTGTGTGGTTTTCTGTTGTGCTGTGTTGTTATATTGTGTTGTATTGTATTGTACGATTGTGTTGTGTGGCTGTGTTGGGTTGGGTAGTATTGTGTGTTACCATGTTTTTGATGCTGTATTGTGCTTTTTCTATATGTGTGTTGTGCTGTGTTGTGCTATACTGCACAGTGCTGTGTCATGTGACATCATGCTGTGTTGTGTTGTTGTGCTGTGCATGCTGAGCTGCGACACTGAGGTCAGTCAGCGTACTGTAGCTTGTCATCTTAATGGAGCGCAGACTGAGACTTCGAGCACTAATGACCCAAAAAATGAGTCCAACACACACACACACACACACACACACATGCGTAGGTTAGAAATACACACACACACACTTCCACACAAACATTGCTGCCTATGCTGCCGTACACACACACACACACACACACACACTTATATTTGGTTTCTGATTTTATCTTTTATAAGTTAAATAAACAATAATATCCCGGGAGTTTCTGAGGACACGGTTGGTCATAAATAGTGCGTATGACGTATGTAATGATCGCTGCAGCCTGGCGTCTCCGTCTCCGTACAGCCTGAAGCCTCTCGGTTGGCCATCAGAAGCGCAGTGTCGGAACATTAGGCTCGTGGCGGGGGTCGTGATTGTGACTGAATGCTTATGAGTCTAAAATGCTCTCACATCGGCCCCCTCCCACTGTCTGCAGGCTCCATGTCATACAGCTAATCAGGGTACGTGCTCCAGCCGGAACGACGAGTTACCTCAACAAGCTGCCTTCACATGCCTCACCAAGGTCAGAGAGAAAGAGAGAGTCAGCACCTCAGCCCTGCCTCACCTGTTAAAGGAACAGTCCCATGTTTTTCAGCCTGATCAGCCGGGTCTGTAGCACATAGCTGATTCGTTGGTGTGGACTTGCTTTCGTAAAAGAATGGAAAAAAATTGCCAAACCATCATTAGAATAGAAGCCAATGGACAGGTGCATCAGTATCGTCCCATTGCAGTTTATTATGTTTTTTTTAGGACAGTGACGGGACGGATTCAGGAATATTAATTTAAAAATGATAAGAATAATTTGTTATTTTCACAGTGCAAACCTAAACCAGGCTAGAACAGGCTAGACTATTTGGCTGTGGGATGCTGTAAACCAGCCAATACAACCAGAGCGTAGCATTTTTCCTTCTAATGCAAAATAACAGGGTGGTAAATAGGCTTGTTTAACAGTATCTAAGTATAAGTGTAGTGAGTTTGCCTAAGCCTTTTTGGGGTGTCCCCAGTTACTGACACTGTTCTGAAACATATGGATCACGCCCCTGACACAAGCTCATGTCCAGTGTCCAGTCTGAGTGAGGGAAAGCACCCAGGGTCAGCCCATCTGTCAATCAATGGGGTGTCTGAGCTGTCCAGCTCTGCATCACTTCAATGTGTGTGCGTCTTTAGCGAACCAACCCGGTTTGTGCCGCTCTCTCAGACTGTTAGCTGAAGGAAAACTCCACAGTTTCTTCAGCCTAACCTCTGTCAGCTGTGTCTGTAATATACGGTTGTCAATCATAGACAATCATCAGCATTCAGAAAACAGCAGAAAGCTGCAGTGACGGCCCGTTGGCTTCTGCTATTTAGTCAACTGCTTTTCTGCTCCTGCTTTTATTTTATTGCATGTGGGCGACCATATTGTTCAGATTCAGCACAGAGAAATGATAAGGGGAGGGGAATTTCACTGCTTTTCAAAATGTCTGTCTATTTACATGGTTAAGATGTGACGCCCATGGAACCAAATTAATTAATGACCCTGAGAGCGCCCTCACAGAAAACTATTACGTGAAATAATCTGGAATACTCAACCTGTAAAATATATATATATATATATATATATATATAGTTATATATATATATATATATATATATATATATATATATAGTTACATATATAACATGTATACTATATATTGTATAATATATGACAAAACATACAATATTTTTTAACAAATATATATATATATATATATATATATATATATATAGTGCTGGTGTCTTCTGTATGTTTCTCTACAATACACCATTTCACATCAAACCACTCTAATAACATCCCATTGACTAAAATACGGCGACATTTGGAAATATTGGTGGAATTTCAACATTTTATCTACTCTTAACTCTATCAGCTAGTGGTGTTGAGCACTGGTCATTTGCCCAGCTATTATAGACCTATTTTAGGTGATTGTGGTGAAGAAAAATTCAATCTGTTTTTGTATCTGGCTGTATTTTTAAGCCATCTAACAAAGGCAAGGAAAGTATGTTAATTGAGGCAACAGTGCTTTGCTTCTAAACCACATCAACTTGATTAATTTTTGGGCGACACATTAACCCACTGTCCTGAGGCCCTTTAGGTTAATTAATTACTAATTACTTCATTAAAACAAAAGACAAGAGAAAATGCAAATGTGTAACACTGGAGATGTTCCAGTTAGAGTAGATTTTACAGGTTTTATACACAAGTACTCGCTATTAATGACACTAATAAGATATTAGAGGTGTACTGAAGTTCATTTGTGCTTACAGTTGTCATAAATAAGAAATATGAGACTTAGGTTGGGGTGGAAAATGCTCAGATGTCATTGGCTTGTTTATTACCCTCTCATTATTATTAATATTCCTGAGTCTTAACAGATAGTGCTGCTGTCTTCTCATTGAGTCCTCTCAGCATAATGTGCCGACTATCTTTTAAACTTGCTTTAATCGCTTGAGTCAAACCAGTAAAACGTTAGCCAGTGCTTTCCTCTCTGATGTGAGTTTGGTTCAGCTAAGGCAATTCAGCTGAGTTTGTTTTGGAGGGAGCAGACGATGCCAGTATGCAAGCATTAAATTTTAGCATAGCACAAATCCTTGTTTTCTGTCTCTGGCTTTGGCCTTTGAGTTTGAGCTAGTCTTAACATCCCATTAAAAATACACTATATGGACAAAAGTATTGGGACACCTACTCATTCATTGTTTCTTCTGAAATCAAAGGTAATAATTAAGGGTTGATCCTGCTTTTGTTGGAGGAACTGTCTCTACTGTCCAGGGACAAAGTGGGCAGTGGTGGCTCAGCGGTTAGAGCGCCGGGATATCGATAACAGGGTTGTGGGTTCGATTCCCGGGCTCGGCAAGCTGCCACTGTTGGGCCCTTGAGCAAGGCCCTTTACCCTCTCTGCTCCCCGGGCGCTGGAGTTGGCTGCCCACCGCTCTGGGTGTGTGTGTGTACTCACTGCCCCTAACACGTGTGTGAGTGTGTGTTCACTACCAGATGGGTTAAATGCGGAGGACACATTTCGCTGTACAGTCCACACTGTACAGTGACGAATACGTGCACCTTTATCCTTTTACCTTTTATCCTTTATGAAGGCTTTCTACTAGATTTTGATGGGGCATTGCTGTGAGAATCTGATTACATTCAGCAGCAAGAGCGTTAGTGAGGTCGGGATGTTGGATGATCACCATCCCACATCATCCCTTCCCAACTCCCCAACAATTCCACTGCTCCACAGCTCAATTCTGGGGGGCTCTATACCCCCTGGCACACGTCTGGCATTAGGCATGGTGCCTATAGGTTCATGTTTATCTGCTCCAGAGAGTCTTATTTTACTGGCAGCACTTCTCTACAGGGACTAGACAAGCTGTGTTAAGTAACCGAATGCATTCATTTGAGGGGGTGTTCACAAACATTGGGACATGCAGTGTATATCAGTCACTTAAGCTTAACATGGCAGCTCAGTGGCTTGGTACAGTTTTTAGGACTACCTTTTAGTTGTACAGCTCACTTTTCTTTTCTAAATTATATAAGTAGCATAAATATTAAATGTGTGCTTATTTTACACACTTCATTTAACTTATTCAAAGCCTACGGTGCCGTGAACAATTCACCCCTGATGATTAAAGATTCATAGCGAAGTGTCCACAGGTCGTTTCCACTTGTCTCTTTCGGCAGATACAGGGGATGGTGTTGGGAACGGGGGGATTGAGGAGAAGTGCTGCACGAAGGAGTGTTATTCAGGTGAAATAAAGCCCCCGACTGATCACTGAACGTCTGTCTTGTGACTCAGTTAATCCTGACACTATGGAGTGTGTTTTTAGTTATCCTCCCCTGCAGCTGCTCTGTGAACCCTGCGTTTTTAAATTTGACTCCCCCCCGTTGCCCCACTCCCGCTTGAGTAAATACGGTTCATTGCATTTCACCAGAGGAGCAGTTCCTCACTCATAAATTATGATATTTATTATTAACATCCCCCGCTCTCTAATGCCCCATAGTGTACTGATGGGTCCCCCGTAATGCACTGCAGTGGCACAAAAAGAACCCTTAAAGAGGTCACGCAGGCCGACGAACACGACATACTCAAAACCCTGATCTGCAATTTTTTTTTTTATCTCCTTCACTCACAGTCGATCAGAAACACATGGATAAAGACGAGCCTGATCCACTATGTGGACAAAAGTATTAGGACAGCTGCTCGTTTATTGTTTGTACCAAAATCAATGGCATTGCAAAAAGGATATGATTGCATTCAGCGATTACAAGAGTGTCAGTGAGGTCAGGATGTTGGATGATGATCACTACCCCACCTCATACCCAACCTCCCCAGCTTATCCGAAATGTATTTGATGGAGCACCAACCATCATTCCAGAGAACACAGTTCTACTGCTCCACAGCTCAGTGCTGCATGGGTCAGCAATGGATGAAACAACAATGAAAGTAGCTGAATGTATTCATTAAGCAGGATGTCCACAAACATTTGGACATATGGTGTATATGATAAAGGATAGCCTACTGGACACTCTACTTCTCCATATTCCTCTCTTTCTCTATCTTTCGTTCTCTCTACCTCGCTTTCTCACTCACTTCCTCCCTCTTCCTTTTTCCATCCCTTGCTTTTCTCTCCCTCACGTTCTGTCGTTCTGTCTGTCTCGCCTCCTTTTTCTATTGTTTCTTTTCTTCCTTCTATCTCTTTTTTTCTTTCTTGCTTACTTCATTTCACGCTTTCCTTCTCCTGCTTTCTCTTGCTTCTGTTTTCCTTTCTCTTTTCTTCTCTCTCTCTCCCGCATGTCTGCTCTTCTAGTGCTGCTACTGATTTCCCTAATTCAAGCCAACTGTTCTTCAAAGTAAAATGTAAGTCTTCAAGGTATTTGTGTGTGTGTGTATGTGTGTGTATGTGTGACATCACTCTTCAACCCCTGATCATGGAAGCTTAAAGCATGAAAACCACCCATATATACCTCCTTAGTCCTCCAGCACCTCAGATAAGGCTGCTGACTGACTGATAATATTTCAGGACACATACACACACACAGCTCCATACAGTCATACATACATACTGTATACCATATATATATATATACATTGACTTCCATTGAAAGTTTAGAAGGTTGGTTCCACTTGATATTAAGTGTAAATACTCAAAGTGGGCCAGAGCTCACCGATACTCAGTACCAGCACTTTTACATTTTACTTTTCTCACAAGCTTCTGGTTCATCAAAAATGTGGCAGATATCTGGGATTTCACATCGATTGCGTGTCAGTGTTTGTGTGCAGATGTTTACAACTTTAAACGCAACAGTTCTGAGCTCTGCCTTCTCACCGCATCTATTAGTCTACATGTACCTCCATCTACATCTGCCATTCTCTTCCCAGAGAAAAAAAAAGAGAGAGAGTGGGAAAGCTTTTTTTTTTACTAGGACAAGGTGGAAAAGATAGAATACCGCTAAAGCCTAAATGCCAAAAAAGTGATGGAAAAGGGCTTTTCAAATAAACCATATCAAGAGGTGGCTTGGAAAAACAGCTCTGTGCTCCAAGATGTCTGGTGGACATATTCGGGGTGGCACTGAGATTTCAGCCCTCGGCCTGCCCAGTTTCTCTGAAGCCAGGTTGCAAAAGTAAAGATGCTGTAAAGATCATGCTGCTAAAAGCAAAGACAGAGTTAATTGCCTGGGACTTTTCTTACACCTTAAGGATTACTAATCAGTAAATACATGCAAAGCAGTGCAACCTGGCTGAGTTGTTCCTAAGTTAAAGCAGTGGGGGAGAAGCTGTGCTGGTTCTGTGGTGTTTCAGAGGTTAAATCTCTCCATTTAGCTTTTTTTTGATGCCGATACATCATTTAGTTGTTTAGTTCTTGTTATATATATATATATATATATATATATATATATATATATACTGTTATATATATGGTAATGTAATGTTGTTACAGATGGTTCAGTAGTCTCTGTATAGACTGTAGTAGAGACTTGTGCATCTGAACGGCTGTACATTTACCGAGCCGTGACGTAGGTTCGCTTTGGGTTATACCGGCACCTTCACGCCCTGCCTGGGTTTTAGCAGCTATTTTAACAGCGTCTGTGAAGAGTTTAGCAAGAACTCAGTATGAATGTTGGTGTGAGTTGTTTTTTTTTTTTCCAGAGGCGTGAAGGGGGTGCTTCAGAGTAATGTTCTGTACCACTTTGCTCTGTATTGTCAGGATATAATTCAGTAGGGAATTTTCCTTCTTTCCCTGAGGATGAGGGAAACCGGCGCTCTGCAGATTTGTTCTATCCATCAATATGTATTGCTTTATAGCTCTGCGCATGCGTGGACCCCCAGTTTTTAATGTTTTTGTGTTTTTTAGGATAATTGTTTTTAAATTCCTATGTGTGCATTTTAATTTATCAATTTAAATTTGATTTTTTTAACATATATAATTTCTTCTCGCCTCTAATACCTTCTCTTTACCCTCTGATACAGTAGTTTAGGCAGTCCAAATACCCTGCCTATACTTCAGCTTGATGCCTTTAGCCTATCAGTATCCACCCTACTGTATTATTAAAACAGCTTTACCTATAATTTTTCACCATAGTAGCACGCTTTGACAAGGTAGCCACTCTCAAGAGTTTACCGGCATACACAAATCAAGACGCGACTCTGTATTTGGGAAAGAAGAGAAAGACCGTCAAGTTTTCCGGATGATAGTTCAGGAACGGAGCTAATGGACATATCGCTTTAGCTCCAGGGTTGCAAACTCCAATCATGGAGGGTTGGGAAAGAGTTGGGAAACACTTCTCTAGCTAACTTGTTGCTGTGTTTGATTAGATTGTGTCTCAAAATGCTCCCTACTCCCTACATAGTGCACTAAACAGATTACAAAAGTACCGCTGTCCGCAATCACATAGCGCACTTATTGTCCAGTAGGGAAATGTGCAGCTTGTGCCTCTTGGAAACACTGTGCGTAAAACGTGGTTGTTGCCATCATCTGCCATCTGGTCTCTTAGCTAACCGGAAAAGAAAATTCTGGTAAAGGCGAATGTGGAAGCGCTACATGCACAAAGCGAATAGCCCTCATCTTATTACACATGTATAACCAAAAAAGAGAGAATATTGTCGCTGTCACACAAAACCCTTGCATCTCCGTTTTTGACAGTTTCACTTTGTTGATGTAATGAATCATTCAGTTGCTCTTTATGTTGTGTGAAAATTTCAGGACAATTCCACCAATAGAAATGCTCCAAAATGACTACCATTGACGTCCATTGAAAATTCAGAAGGTTTTTCATTCTACTGTAAAGTTTTCGGGGTAGTGTTTTTGGGTGAGTGTTTGAGTAATTCTATGCTGTAACAGGTATTAAAATACACTGTAATGATTTGCAACAGTGAATACCTCACCTGTACTCACATTGCTGTTATTAATGGGTTATTAATATGTAATTACACAAATGTTAGAGATGCTTAATATAAAGCAGGGCCAGTTTTTTTATCCCTCTCCTGTAAAGTGGACAATTTTGGAGATACGTGACAGCGACGATATAAGTATAAATCTGTTAATCTTTTATATAACCTATAATATAATAGATCTGACCCAAATTTGAACCCTATACCTGACCACTGTCTGCATTATGTTTATTTTACTGCACTTGTATTTCTGTATTTCTCTGTAATGCTGTAACACTGTGTGTACACTGATCAGCCATAACATTAGTACCACTGACAGTGGCTTCTGTTAGGGGTTAAATATAGTAGGCAACAAGTGAACATATCTATCAGAACATCACTAAAGCATCAGGCAGGTCTTGTGGGGTGTTCCTAATATGCAGTGGTCAGCGCTTACCAAAAGTGCTCCAACAAAGGACAACCTTTGAACTGTTGACAGGGTCATGGGCACCTGAGGCTCATTGATGTGATCCATGGAGAACCCACCTCACAACTTACAGGATCTGCTGCTAACGTTAGTTAGTTGCCAGATACCACAGACCTGTTGTGGTGGGGTCCTACTCAATATTAGGCTGGTGGTACTAATGTTATGGCTGATTGGTGTGTATACCTTCGGCACAGTATACAAGTCCTGAAAATGTAAGAAAACAAACACACACACACACAAGCACTCACACCTCTTTGTTCACTCCTGACTTAATTTGGCTGATTTTCAGTAGCACAGCTGGATCCTCCACTACTTCACCACCTCTGGTTAGAAGAAGCCCTTTAAACCAGGGAATCCCGCCCACATCAGCCAGATACAGTACCATCTGAAACTAAGTCTAAACACACCATTCTCTTTACTGCGTCACTACATTCCTCACATACAGCATAAGAGCATACTAGGCGTGTAAGAAAATATCAGTATATCGAAGTATCACAATATTATGTTTCTCAGTACTGTATCGATTCTCAAAACACAGTATTGATTTTTAACTAATAGTTTAAATGTAGAGATTGCTGACAGACAGTGGATCATTCTGTATTGTTACAACCCTGACCAATACCGATACTGCAACCTTGTGTATCTGCTGATACCACTAGCAGTCCAAA